>NW_006435766.1:927953-983269 GCF_000325575.1 Pteropus alecto
GGCGGGGCGGGGGTGGGTGGGGGCGGTGCACGCTCATACCGGGGCAGAGAGCTGTACTGGCGCTGGGCCTGCGGGAAGCTCTCGCGCTCCTCCTGCCGCTGGCGCTGCATCTGCACCTCCACGGACACCGAGTGCCTGCCGCTCTGCGCCGCCGGTCTGGAGTTAGGCTGCAGGAGAAAGTGCAAAATAGTTAATGAGAAAGGAATTATGGAGATTCTCACTGATTGACTTAGAAACATTTTGTAAATTCCGTGAAAATTTTAAAAACGCAAGTACAATTTTCTCGAGTTTGAAAAAAAGGGACATCTAATTGCTTTTAGGAACCCCCCCCACTCAATCATTTTAAATTCTGATTATGGATTTAGAATGGTTTAAAATTGAGAGGTCAACCTTTCTAAACTCCTAATGCGGTCTGGCAACTACTGACATTAGATGCCAGTTTACATCAAATAGGGGAGTAGAGCTGCTCAGAAAAACAGAAGTCAATGTCAAACAAACAAACAAATACATAAATAAATTGCTACAATAATTCACAAAAGTGGGAAAGTTCACGGATGTACACTTGAAAGTTAGCCATCCTAGTGAATGTTTTCGGAATTATTTATTTTAATCTGGCAGTAGGATACAGTATAGGCTGGTCCCCCTTTTCCTAAAGAATGACAGTTAAATTATGAACCACGATTAGTTGGAAGTAGGCACTGTTAGCCATGTACAGATCTCCTCCAGTCCACACATGGTAGCCAAATGGGGAACAGAAATGCTCATCAAAAGAATAAACCTGAAAGCTAATAGCTACTTGAATTGGTTATGAGATAAGACGTTTTGCCTTAGTGAATAGGAAATGGCATTTTTACTTAGGTTAATTATATCCTATAGAGAAATGTTCAATCCCTCTGGCTAAACACTTTGGTCAGGAGGTCATCTGCTGGTTGCTGCTTCTCGCCCAAACCACGTATTGAATGCGTATGCTGTGCTGCGTAGATCAAGCCTCTGTGGATACTCCGGCTTCTCACTGACAAGCTTTAGCTCACTTTCTAGATCTGGCCCTTTGAAATAAAAGTAGCTCTAGTCAAAATAGACAACAATGCCTCTTACTTTATCCACATCCAACAATGGTTTATCATAGCATCAGTGGCATACAGTCTTAAGTAATCTTTTTGGTGCATGCTAACCTCTGTTCCTCTTGGTGTTATGCAACATTGTGCAACAGGCAAATTCTGAGTCAAGAATGTCTGTTAAAAAGAAGTTATTGATCTTCTTTTAGAGATGAAAGCCAATGGCAGACTTTGACTCAATAATAATTCACTAAAATAATAGTCTTAACATTCATTTGGAGAGCTGCAAGATAATATGTGGGCTTGTTACTTAAAACAATGGCTCCTGTGGTTGGCTTTTGTGTGAACAGGAAAAAAGCATCTCTATTGTTCTCCTCCTGCCTGGGCAGCATTATCTTATTTGTTGGTAAGCAACAAATAATACGGCAGTATACAGGACAAAAATTTCAAAGCCTATGGGCACAGTCAGTGAACATATTAAAAATATCCCGATACAAAAATAACATGTGAAGAGATTAGGCTTTACAATACCCCAGTCTCTACTAGTGGATGTTTATAACCACACACATTGGAACGAATGTATGTTAGGAGACCCACTCCGCAACACCGGTAAAATAACACATCAGTGGTGCCTTCAGCAAGGAAAACACTTCTCTGGGTGAGTTTTGCTTATGCAAACAAAGCATCAACCAAGTGTTCATCAACTACATTAAAGAAGACAGACATTTTCTTCATTACACTTGTCGAGGCTGGCCAAACAAAAAACTGAGCCATTCTAGTGTTATGGTGAGCCGTGGGCAGCCTGAGAGAAGCCACTGGAGAGAGGGAAAGCTAAGCAAGAAAATACTACACAATTTCCTTTACGCCCTCAAAAAATAACCTCCTTTTCCTTTCCTTTTCACTCAGAATAAGCTATATACATGTGTCAAGCAGTCTTGAAAGATCTGGCATTCTGCAGGAAGATTTAGTAACTGGCTTTGTTAGCTCATGCTGTTCTGTGACACACTGCTTGTGGAGATATGAAAAGAAAATGCAAGGTCTTGTAGAAATTTCAGGTGTATTTTTAAGATGTTTTCCCCAGAATTTGATTCTGACAGAGAAGAAATGTTGAAGGGCTTTTGTTTCCTCAACTGTATATTTTCTGACACTCTTCACCTCCAGCCTTATCAGCAGCAAGATCTAGTTGGATCTTGATGAACTCCAACAATGAAATTATCATCAGATGGGATCTGAAAACTTAAAATGAGTGAATGAGCTTGGTATCAGCAAACTGACATATTTCATACTATCATGCTCACTATGATGAAATACGAACCTCAGGCTTACATTAATATTTCACTCCATTTGTCTTTTCAGAGCATACAAAAGGGTAGGTTATTAAAAAGAATCACTCTTATCTTTAAGATGAAACTTTATTGGGCCACAGATTTCAAGAAAGATTGTATACACATGACCAGCTTAAAGCAACATATAAATAAGTTCATCTGGAAAGTTTTATACTTGGCCAGAATCAAAAATAACCTGATTCATGATTTCAATGAAGACCTCATAAAAATGTAAATTGTGGGAACAGAACGACAAGCGACAATCCTGACTTTTAAATACTGTGGTTTTCCATCCCTACATGGCAGAAACAGAATAATGTACTGAGTCCAAAATTACAAAAACATTGACAGAAATGAAGAAAGAGATAATTTGTATCCACAGAGAGAAATGCACAGTTTTCAAAGAAAAAAGCATCAATGACTACAACAACAAAGTAACATTTATATAGGGAAACACCTGGGTAAAGGATAATTGGAATACTTCTGGAGATTCAACATACAACAAGACAATAGTTCTGTTTTAAGGGTGCAAATTGCAAATAAACCTGGCCTTGTTCGTGATGAAACTGGTGACAAGCAATGACCTTTCAAGTATATGTATCACCCAGGTTACCAAGGCCATAATGATAGCAATTGAAGATGAAACAATACATAATTATCCATCACACAGTACACTGGAGGACCATGATCTGTGAATTTCTTCATGGCTGATGTTTAAAGCCCAGGTAAAAACTATGCATGTTGCTTTTGTAAATGACTTCAGATTACTGGTCTTTATCATGATGATAAAGAGATATTATTTATACTATATAAAAAAATCATACAAAGCTTGGGAAAACTACACAGTCTTGTTATCACTTATTTGTGTAAAACAAAATATAAAAAAAATCTTCCTTATTGTGTTTCACTAAGTTAAGCGTTTCCCTCAATTAAATAAAATCATTCTTATTTTTCCAATATAGAAGTAGACAATTCAAAAAATTAAAGTAGAAAACCAAAACTATTAATAGCTAATAGACTAAAGAAAGAACAAAAATAAAAATACAGAATACAAAGTTTCAGTACTAAGGAGAACTAGGTGATATAAAACTTTGAGTTTAATATAAAAGTGTATGTGTCACTTATGAAATGAAATTCATTACTGCTTTATCAACATTTATACAAAATATTTGATAATTTTTAAATATTCTGATTTTTCTTCATATAGATAATAGCATGTAAGCACGTGTGTGTACTTGTATATATTCAAAAATATACAATATGTAATATCCTTACAAATGATAATTTCAAGTGGATTTCCTACTTAAATTATGAATAATAAAGAGTTTTTCAAATTTCCACAGATGTTCGAGGGCATATATAAGAAATAAAAATAGAATGAAAAAAGTGTGGGCTTTGGATGAAAACCTATGATGAAGATAATGAGAATGATGAGAGCAATAAAAAGAATACTTCTATCCCTTTGAGATTTAGAATCCTTATTTTAGCATTTCCAATATGCTGTAATGCTAATATAAATTCCTTATTCTAATATAAAAATGGTAATTTAAAGATCTGGTAGAGGGTTAAAATAATTTTTATGGCACTGAATCACATGAAGAGTATAAATTGTTTACTCTGTTTAAAAGTGGCCATTGCGCTAACACTGGCAAGTATTTTCTATAGTAGGATCATTAATAATTTTTAGTGAAAACAAAGTTAACTTTTGTTTATCGGGCCCGCCCTCCCAGCCCTTTACCTCTACCCCATCATACACTATACTTAGTTATCGATTGAACTCTTGTGGGTGCTGAATGTTGAAAAGCTTAATTGCTACTAATGACATGAGTAATGGCTGAAAAATATGCAGAGCATACCAATTTCCCTCATAAAGTTTTTATAAATACACGTTTTGGTCCTAGCATATTATCTGCCTTCATCTCTTCTTCCCCAACTAGTGTTTGGATCTATTTCCGAACCCCATCACAAGCAGCAGCTGCACTGAAAATAAAGGGACAGCTCTACAAACAAGCCATACCCCTGTGCTGTAGGCTAATGGCAGCCAAGGGAAGCCTTATAGATCTCCACCACCCAAGGCCTCTGTGGAGAAAACGGCCATGGGTCACGAAGGCTTTGACCTGGAGGATGGGTCCCAGGGCTGCAAGAAAGGAGCCTACTTTGCGGCAACGCAGGCTTTTACCATCAGTAAACAGTACTACTTTTCTGCAAGAAAGGCTTTTTCCAGGTCGATTTCCAAGGACAATGACTTCCGCCCAATTTGAACTAGAATAATACTACTGCAAGGGCTGACACCTAAGAAGGCATTTTTTGAGTGAAAGCATGGATACTCACCATGAGGAAATGACAACAGATACCTCTTAAGTCTTAAAAAAGATGAAAAAAAAAAAAAGAAGAAAACCATCATTTTCTCAAATTCCCCAGGTACAAAGAAGGCAATCTAGGGGTACAGGGTGACTGTGTACTGTTGACTGGCTTTCTAATTAAAGCAAGCAAAACCCTAAAACGGTAAGAGGAACCATTAAAAGTCCAAGACAGGAAAATAGAGAAAAGGACAGATTTTGTTTGTTTGTTTAAAGACAGACAGCTAGAAAGAGAGCTTGGGGGAGAAGAGGATATTCACATCGCAGAGGATCAATTTTCTATCTGAAGGTCTATACTACTTTCAGTCACTACAAACCGGGGATGGGAAGGATTTAGCAATAGAGCTATTAAAGGCTCCATTATCCCATCTATCAGTCGTCTCAGCCAGCAAGTCTCCTTATGGGCAACACTCAGGTATCTGCAAAGTTTTAACAGCACACTGTACTTATGTCTGCAGCCTGCAATTTAATTCTTTTAAAAGCAACATTAAGTCCTGTCCATATCTGAGCTCTGTGATAATAACCCTAACCTCAACTATTGTTCCATTATCTTAAGAAAGATTTAAAGAAACTTGCTGTTTTATTTATAACGCACCTGGCACTACGTGGGGAAGAAGTCACTTTTTCTGCTTCTTCTCTTACTCAACTTGGGAGAGAATTCAGTTCAATTATGGAGCTAAGGAAATTTTCTGGGCCTCTGCTCATCTAAAGACCTTTTGTGCCACAAATCAGCTCCCTCAGGCCCAAACATTATTTTGAACAAAAGCCCAGGAACAGGTGCATTCGGTACTGCTAGAGTTTAGAGAGAACATTTTGAAAATGGATGAATTGAAAAGGGCTACTTGGATGAATTTTCTGCAGCATTTCTCTCTATGTAAAATAATTGGCTTGGATATTTTTCTATACGATACATCTGGTTGCACTTTGTGTGTGGGCATTTCTAACAAGCATGATAATTTCAACTAATATGGTCTAAGCTGTATACACAGCCTGAAGATGAGCTTGTGGTTCCTTAAAACTAAAATGATTACAAACCATACCAGTGGGTGAGATCATGGTCTCATCCTTTCCAAACACAGTGACCTTTGAAGGTCAGAATACATATGGGAAAAGAAAAAAGACTCCAAGATACTCAAAGCTCATTTTGTAAAACACATAATAAAAACCATAGACCAAGCTGCATTTTGAACAACTGAGCAGCTCTTATTAGGTTAACGATGAGAAGTGATATGAAAATTAATTCACTAAGTAGAACTATAGTCACTTTAAGCTCATTTTTCACATGATCAGTAAAATGGAGAGGATACAGCAAGATCCCACTTGTTTGAAAATAAAATAAATAAATAAAAAGAAAAGGTCAGCTCCTGACCCACAGTTTGGGAAATTATTCCATTCCTAAGGTAATCAGCCTGTCATCCAAATAGTTCCCTGCTCACTCATTACAGGAAATGACAATACAAGCCAAGTTGTCTGTCTAAAGCTGCTATGGCGTTTTACTATACAATAATTTGACCTATGACCTTCGGTAGTTGAGTTTCTGAAGGTACAAGATTTTCTCAAACATTTTTTCTAACATGACTGTTCACGTTAAGAAAGTAGCATAGAAACATATGCCAACATATTCACAGGCCCCACTCAAAAAGAAACAATAAAACCAAAATGTGTAACTAATCATTTCATCTCCCAATGAAAAACATCTAGAACTAAAAAGTAGGAAATGCTCATTTAGTCTGAAACAAACTTGGAGATACAGTGTGTCAATACAACGTCACCAACCAGAAATAAATCTAGTCGATCCTGGTTCCCAAAGATGTTTCACTGTTTCTCAAAGTTATATATTTAAAATATATTGCAATTTCAAGGAAGTGTTCTTTCAAGCCTTTCTTAACCACCCACAGCTGATTTGGGTGGGTGTGGTCGCTGTGCTCGGTGGTCCATGCATACCCTATTATAACCTAACCAAGATTCCTTTCTTTTGAACCAGCTTGACTGTAGAGTTCTTTTTTTCTCATCTTTCTTTTCCAGCACCAAACCTGATGGCTAGACCATAGTAAGCGCTCAAGAAAGTTGATAAATTAAATCATTAAAGAGTAGAAAGTCTGAATATGCTGCTTTAAAATCCACATTCCCAGGTAAAGGCGAATGGTGTAGCACTCCCCTCGTGGTGCAGGATGGGTAATGAGAAATCCAGGAGGTCGGAACAGCATGTGCGAGAGAGCCATTGCCACGTAGAGTTGCTGTTTCCTCCTTCAGGTTGACACTGTGCCCATTACTCTTTTCAATGTACACAGTTAAGGATGTTTTCCACATATCACAAAAGAATCTCGCTTTAAGAAACCTAGTAGGGATCAATTGAGTCAATTATGTCAAACGAGATAAGTAGATTAATATAATTGTTATGTTGTTACATGGAAATGACTCAATTTACTTGATCATCTAGAAAAATAAGCTACGTATTTTATTAAAAATACCATTAATAGCAATCCTGTTTCAGAGGACAGTTAGAGATTTTCCTAGAGATTAAATCTGCTGAACTTGTTTTGCAACATCCCAGAGTCAGGTTAGGACTGATTTCAGAAGGAGTTTTTACTCCTGGATGCCTCATATTGCCATTTGCCTGTTCTGAGGCCCCGTCTTCCTCACCTGAACTAAGGTGAAGTCCTTCAAACTAGTACTGCTCCTCCCATTGTTCCGTTTCTCCTTTCATTCACAAAATTCACCTTACACAAACACCAATTTGATCACTGAATGCCATCATCGAAAAACTTTATAGCTTTCTGGCTTTGTGTAAAGTATATTGAAGGTGTTGGATTTTAGGACCAAAAAGGATCTCAGAGATGATATACACTCTGTAGCTGTGCTTCTCAAAGTTGAACATGTTTCAGAAGGGCTCGGAAGGCTTGTTAAAATACAGGTTTCTGGGCCCCATCAATAGAAGTTCAGATCGAGTGACTTTGAGGCAGGACCCAAGAAAGTGTATGTTTAACAAGCTCCCAGGTGATGCTGAAAGTGCTCGTCTGTGGACCACACTTGGAGAAGCTCTACTTGCATCTGCTTTACCTGATACACTCAGCTTCCTCTCAAAATTTCATTTTGACAAAGCATTTAACAACGAACACTCGATCAGCTACTCTGACCCTCGTGGTTCGCAAATAAGAAAACGGAGGCCTGTGGAGCCACGTCCTCAGCTAGCGGTGTTCTGCCCTGATTCCACCCCTCTTCAAACCTTCAGTCCAGCATTAAAGCCTCCCAGTACAGTTATACCTTTCTCCCTCCTTCCTTACAACACAACCGACCTCTAAGTTCTTTGTTAGCTGAGTCATTTAAATAAAACAGGATTATTTTTTTTTACTTCAAGTCTTTCCTAACACCATTCTTCCTTCTGCCCCTACTCTCCCAAATATCTACTGTAATTATATCTCCAACACTTTGAACTGAATTCATTAACTTTTCGGACTATACTCTCTCCTCTACTTCAGGGACTTGCATGCGTGTATGGCACACCTTAATCCTCGACATCAACCAGAACTGGAATGCCTCCAAGAGTCTGGACTCCAAAGAATACATTGTTTTGACCGCAGCTTCCTAGGCTTTATAACCCCGAGACTACTGACCCTTCTTGTGTCCTCCTAGGAAATCAGGATATTACAGAATTAATTTTTAAAATTGTTTGTTCTATTCCCAATCCTCTAAGCATTGTCGGCTATGGTCACATTATCGTGTTGACTGGCCTTTACTGAAAGCCTCGGCTAGATTTTCCAGCCTCAGGCAGCCTATTTATTCATTCCTAATTGACTATCTCAAGTTTCAAAGAGATTCTTCAAAATTCCCATCATCCTGGAACTCCCAAGTCTGCTCCAATGCCTCCCTTTCCCAGAAGTGCCATCTCTGATGTAAAACACAAGGTTGGAGCACATCCTGGGGCTGGACTGAGGAGGACTCGCATGCCACACTGTGGGGTTTGCACTGTATCTTGTGGAGATTGAAAGGCCATTTAAAGTTTTGCTTTAGGAAGATCACTCTGGAGGCTGTGTGGAGGGTAAACTAGAATAGAGATATAGGCAGATAAACGAGAGGGATTCAGCAAATACACAAAGGAGCTGAGGGAGAATAAAGGAATAAGAAGTACTAAATACTGTACTTTGTGTGTAGTAGGTACAAGATAGACATGTGTTGAGCTAATTTATTCTGGCTCTGATTCTGCAAAAAATATATATAGAAAAATATTTACTGAATTTAAAAAATGCATAATTGAGAGCAAGAATACTTTTGCTATTTCTTGTCATAATGCAAATGAAATCTATTGTGCAATGGACAGATGGTGCAACAAGATATAAAATTAAATTTGCAATGATGAAACCCAGATGGAAATGAGGGAAAGGTCAATATGTTAAAGGTCAAAAGAATATGGCTCCACCTCGTCTCCTTTCATAAAGAACTGAGGTCATAGCTTAGTGCTTTCTACTACAGGAAGCTGCAGGATTATTCATTGTGCCAAAGAACCAAATACTCACCCACGGTTGTTCAAAGCTGTAGGTACGTCTCCGATCTTCTACATCTTCATCC
Organism: Pteropus alecto; assembly: GCF_000325575.1. Classification (NCBI taxonomy): domain Eukaryota; kingdom Metazoa; phylum Chordata; class Mammalia; order Chiroptera; family Pteropodidae; genus Pteropus; species Pteropus alecto. The sequence goes on from NW_006435766.1 coordinate 937,260, forward strand.
TGCTTTGCTTGCTGGAATTCTTGCCGTAGACGCTGTATCCGATCATGGTTGCTAGGAGTTGATCTGTTGCTAAAAGGAGACGGGACAACAATGAACACCCTTCAGAAATACAATCTGTGACTTGCAGTTGCTAGGAAAAAAATGGCATCTTGCTGTGAAATGACGCTATTTAAGAGAAAGTGAATTTTTAAAACAATATCTGGGCATTTAAAATATGTTTTCATTTTGTTCTTATGATTAAAATTTATTGACGTTATTTCAGACAGATATTCAAGAGGGTGAGCGGTATTTGTAGATTTCCTTTTTTACGTAGTTCTTTAAAAAGCCTCATTTCCTTTCTGTAATCTGGCAAGGTGTTGGCAGCAAAAGTTTTTTGGAAAGGACACTGCATTAAAAGTCAGAAATACCAGGGTCTAGTTCTAGCTCCTCCACCTTCTTAGACTAAGGCACTTAACGCTGCTGAGCTATAGTTCCTTTATATATATAAAGAGATGTAAGAATCACTTTTGCTCTAAATATCATACTTGTAACAATCAAGTGAGATAATACCATACAATATAGCCTCACAAATGCACAGTATTATTTTCATAATGCCATGAGATGAAGTTCCTATTTATGAGTTATCAGAGGTCTAAACACAAAATGCAACTCTCACAGCATAAATGAAAAGCATTTTAAAAATAACTTCAGGTGGTAGTTTGATGTAACCATTTAGTTAATAATGTTGCCTTCTTTTTTTTTTTTATAACATTGAATTTTGCTTTATTCTCACAAAAATCTTATAAGATAGGTGCAGAAGGCAGTAATCTCTCTCTCTCTCTGACACAGACACACACAACACACACACACGTTTACAAATGTAGAAACTGACATTAGAAAAAGATAAGTGACTTTTTTGAAGCTCCCCAGCTGCCCAGTTAAGGAAAGTGAGACAAGAATTCAGATTTTTCTGGCTTTTAGTCCAGCCCTCATTCCACTATGCCATGTTGTTATCACTTAGTAAAGCACACATCAGACTCCAAAGCCCCTCTATTATAAAATCATACAATTTTTTTTAAAAAGTATTTTGTAAGAGTAATAGAGATAACCAAAATTAAATTGACCTTAAATCTCTGGCCATTTTTGGTCTCTTCCATCCCCTGAGCACTAAGGTGCATCCTATCAGGAAAGCTATTCAATATTAGGCATATACCGACTCCCCAACACGACTTCAGACTTCTTGAAGACAAGGACCAAATCTTATATTTGTCAAATTTCCCCTCCACGCTGCTAGCAGAATAAGAAGCTGGAAGGTATAAGGAAGGTTAGGTCTCTTCATTGAAAACACACTGCCCTGGTTATTCAGTGGGTATCTAAGTTCTTTTGGCTGCATGGACTTCTGGGTAAAGTAATTTATGAGAAGTAGCTTAGAAAGAGAAAGTCTGTCATAGTAGAGTACATAAAATTTTCAAGCTAATGTATGTCTTTGTATAATTCGCATATTTGGAACAATTCCAAAGGCTTAACAATGTGAAATTGAAAATGGTCACGTATAGGACCACAATATTAACATCTTCCATGAACATGGAATAGCCTTTCACCATTTAATCTACTGAGTGGGTCCCTATCACCTTTATGTTTCTATCAATTTCATTAGAGCTTCTGGAATATCTTGTCAGTGCACTCAGTTTGATTATTTTCCCAGTCAATAAAAGCTTGTCTTCCCTGTGTTCTTCTTCTGACAAATCTTTTGAACTAATTACTCTGAGAACATTAAAGGTCAATGGGTCTGTAAAATGTGCGACCTGATGACATGAGGCTTCGGCCCACATTTGGGCGCAGCTTTAAAACTTGCCCTCTACACTTCTGAGCCAGGCAGGTTACTATTCTTACCGGCTTTCAAAACATATTTGTTCAAACAGATAAGTTTTAGTACTGGCTTCCCAATGTAGCACCCAATCTATAGAATTCCTTACTTCTACGTGAAACTGTGATGGTGTAAGCACCAGGATCATTACAGTAATAAGACAAAGACATAGAAAAGTGAACATTCATTGATCTCATTGCCATCTTTCCAGCTGTGCTTTTTTTTTGCTCCTAGCATACTTCATAGCTTTTAATAGGAGGATCATAGGAGGCTTGATTGGCAACATATTTTAAAAGTCTAACTAGAAATATTTCTCTATTATTTTTATGAAGCACAGACAGTTTTAATCCCAAAATTATTAGGTTCGCGAAGTCCAAACTGTTGATGAAAACTGACTTCCTATGATTTGTGATTAATTAGAAGTGAGTCTCCCAACAAAGGAAGTTGACTCAGTGTTTTTAATTTTAAATTTTGGTGATTTCCATATTTTTCATGGTATGAGTTCTGGAAGTCACTTCTGTCCTTATTTCCAAATTTGAGCAGCTGGTGAGACCACTAGTCCACTTTCTTTTCTTTGCTTCTTTTCTTCCTATGTTCTAGAGAACGCCAATCAACTTGACCAAGACTAGGAAAGTCACTCTAAGGGCTGAAATTGGAAAGCAAGCTGCAATGCTTTTCATGATTGATGGTGACTTGCAAAGACTGGAAGACCTTGGGGAACAACAGTTGGCAGTGTAAAGGTGAAATTCTGGCTTCAAGAGATGAAATCATTGCAGGTGCTCAGTACTGCTTCTCAGGCCAGTCTATAGTAGGCCAATAATTCACATTTAGACCTCTCTAAGTTCTTGGTTAGGTCTTCTGCCAAGAAAGCCAAAGGAAATTTTAAATATTCATTAGCACTGGTGGCTGCACACCACAATCAACTTATATTTAGGTTCACTGCCAACGTAAAGTCACTCATTTTTTTGTGAGGACTATAATAAATATACTACCTAAGTTGATCAGATGGATGAGTGAGACAATAAAACTCTTAATGAGGAGTCAGTAAATCATAATTTCACAATAGTCAACAGAAAGGAGGGACAGGTGAGGAGGGGAATTATAGAGATGCCTTTTGTATAAAAAATCCACACAGACTGTTAAGTCCAACATTAACACTTAGCCTCCCTTATAATTGGTATTTGTAGCCCAATTAGAACTTTCCTTAAAACACACACACATCTGTGTGTGTGCATGTGTGTGTGTATGCGCGTGTGTGTTTGCGTGTAAACTAAATGAAGACAGTTGGTTTTGGTTCAGTAACAATCTCGCATTTTTTCTGACAGGATTAGGGAAAGGTAGATTGTATCATACACTATGCAGATTCCTGTCCAGGCATGCACATCATCACCCTGAATATAAAAATATAGAACTCTAATCTTCCCCACCCATAATTCCCATGGGGATTGTATTTTCTCCTGTCAGAGGGACATTACGGGGTGCACTAGGCTTTAGAACCTTCAGATTGGATTACTGCAATGCACTTTGCGAAATGTACCGATTTATGCTAACTGCAGCCACGGTCCTATTGGCAGGTGAGCACTGGAGCCCGTCCTGCACCTGCGCTCCACAGGATGACAATCCTTAGGTAGAGTGAATGAGGAAAAATACCTTACAACAGTGGTTCTCACGCACACACATTGTATATGAGTGTCATCCAGAGTGCAGCATTTTGTAAAATGCTGACTGACTGAGGCGCCCCTGGAGAGCTCCTGATCCAGTCAGTCTAGTGCAGGACCCAGGAGTTTTTGTATGTTAGAAAGCATTGCAGGTGTTGTATGGACAAAACTTTGAAAGTAATATGCCCGCATATTATTCATAATCGGGACAAATTCCAATTCCCGCAGAGCGATTACCTAAAGAGTGAAGGAGACCCCACTGCCCTGGAGGTATCCACGTATACTCTGTGACAAATGGGAGTAATATGCTTGGTCGAGACCCTTACTCGATTCCAGAAGATTGTTGTCCTGAGAGATATGGGCCTGGCATTGCCTTCTAATTTTTTTAAAGAGGAGTCAGAACTACAGTTTTTCCCTCCACATTTTTAATGTTGGCTTGTTTTATTTTTTTAATCCTAGGTGAGCAAAAAAAAAAAAAAAGTCTGTTGCCTGCTAGCTTGCAACCTATACTTTATATTCTGGAGCTTCTGCTTATTTTATATGTTGCTTTTCTAGGCTATTTGCTTTCACAGTGCCAAGACAAGGCCAGTGGTCCCCTGGTAACAATCTCAGGAAACAAATATTAAAAAACAACAATGACTGAGCACTGTCCATAATCTCACCTCTCCCAAATTGTCAGCTCCCCCTGATCACACTGCCCTGCAGGCTTGAGTTCAGACCTGCCTTTTCAGACCAGCGTATAGCTGAGAGAGGAGTTTGAGATGTGACTGATTAATTCTTTATGGACTAAAAATACTTTAACATTTACATTTTTAATTATGCAAAGGAAATCTGTAAAACTAGAATAGAGGGCATAGCTTTAAGATTCAGAATTCAGTGGAAGGTATTGAGAACAAGCACTCATCCTTTTTTTTAACAGGGAGGTGCCATGTTGGTACACACTCTCCCACTCAGAGAAGGAAGAAAACATGAAAGGGAAGAGGAAAGGAGGATGGAGGGAAAGAATCATGGCAGGCTTTCCATGGTGCTCAGAGTGGGAGATGACTATAATCTCTAGTGTGAGTGAGAAGCTACCAAAGAAGAGAGGAAAATATATTTGCTTATCTCTTTTTTTTTCTGTAATACCCTCTTCTTTTCTCCCCATCTTTACAATTCTACTAAGTCAGTCAAAGAAATTAAATTCCACTTCCTTGAAGCCTTTCCTAACTACTCCAGCCCACGTTCATCTTTCTTCAATTCTTCAATAGTAATTGTCCTCTGACTCAAATACCATTTTACTTTATTTATAGGACTTACATGTGTATGTTTTCTCTTTCTTAATCTTATGTCTTCATCACAACCACTTAACATGTATATATTTTGTATGCCACATCCCTGTGGCAGGGTAAATTGTTCGGCAAATATTTGTGATGCAGACTTTAAGGTGGGCCCATGGTCCCTGTCTCCTGGTAGTCACGCCTTTGTGCAAACCCCACTCTTGAGTGTAGGCAGCCTGTGACTTGCAGTGAAATGGGAAAAAGGTCAAGGAATGATTACACTGACGTGATTAACATAAGAACTGTGTCCATCTTGCTACTCTTTCTCTCCTTTCTGGCTTTTAAGAAGAAAGCTGCCATGAATCATACAGCTGCAAAGAATGTTGCCAACAACCCCTGGAGCAGGGAAGTTAACTCCACCTAGTGAGGCCACCAGGTGGGAACCCAGCCTGGCTGATGCTTTGATTGCACCTGGATGAGACCCTGAGCAAAGGATTCAGCTAAGCCTTTGCCTGACTCCAGACCCACAGAAACAGATATAACAAATGTGTATTGTTTTAAACTGCTAAGTCTGTGCTAATGTGTTATGCAGCAATAGAAAACAAATACCATCGATGTTGGCCTTAGCCATGTAACTTGATTTGGTCAATAGGATGTTAGTGGATGTGATGCAACTAGGGGTTTGAAATGTAATTGCATGGTGGGTTTGCTCTTATGCTTCATTTAAATAAAAGATGATACATTCCCTAAATCTTCCTCTCTTACACACACACACACACACACACACACACACACACACACACATCACCACCACCACCAAATCACCTTAAACAACGTTAGAGAGGTGGTATATACTTATTAAATTAATAAGGTGGTCGAGAAGCACAGAGCCCTATGCCCTGCCCACAGCTGCAACCAAACAAATATTGCCTGTTGCAAAAGCGTGTTGGTTAGAAGAGCAGAATAAAAGAAATCATATTTTATGAATGAGTTTTGCCATTTATGTGGTATCATTTATATGATTAGTCACTCCAAAGTTCTGGTCTCTGAGAATAATTGTACAAAGTAAATAGTGTTATAGAAGATACCACTGAAAAACGTCACTGCCAGACCTAACACATGAAAATAATCAAAAACGCTTTCCACTAATGCTAGTAACTACAGCCACTAATGCCCCATGGAAATCTATCCAGTTGCTTAGGGTGACTCCTCCCCATCACTTCACCCGAAGCACCCCATTCTGGCTCTGTGATCTCTGAAAATCAGCCCTCATGAGACCAGAGCAGCAATGTAGGTGTTTTCCCAGAGCGTAGTGAAAATAGACTTGCAATCAGGTCATTTGGTAAAATTGAACTCACTCCTTGTTTCTCTTTCAGGCAGACTGGTGACCTGCTAGAATCTGGGTCAATACACAACTCACAAAGAGATATTGCTGGTTAAAACTTAGTTTGGTTTTAAAACTGGTTTTATTTACTTTGCCAAGGGTCTAGGAATTAACAGATGTCCTTAAAAGCTCCAATTTACAAAAGATTAGGTACACAGTGGAGATTTTTGTTAACCATTATCCGCCTATATCTTCAGCCTTTTCATTTTTGCCACAAAGTTCTCAGCCCTAGCAATTTACTTTTGGATGTACACACAAAATTCTATTCCTAATGCTAGTGAATTTCACACCTGCACTTGGCACCCAATTACTGGGGACATAGAAGGACATTACTCTTTTCCCAATTAAAAAAATACAAAAGTAAATTTCCAAATTATGTCTTGAGATCTTGGAAACACTGAAACTCTACACTAGAAGGTTTGTCCTGTTGTATTTCTATTTCTCCCCCAGGTATTTCATGCCATAGACCAGAGGGAAAACGCCAGAGTTCTGCTAGCTGCCACCTTCTCTGCTTAAGGAAACTCTTTCTCCTCTACTTGCCAATGCTTCAAAGTCCTGTCATCTCCCAGATTCTGGGATTCTACAGTCAAGAGTTCTGACACATCATTGTGGTGTGCAACCCAGTATGCTTAGAAAGAAGGTCATACAGTAAAGCTTCCAGGACTCCACTTATGCTCCAAGATCCCGTTTTCCTGAATTCCGACTTCTCCAAGTCTTGACAATGTCTTTCAGCAATGACACAACCTTTACAGGAGGTTTCTGTGTTTTAGTCACTTAGTTGAAGGAAATGTATCACTTTATTCACTTTGTTGGTAATGACACAAATGATAAGACCAAAGATCCAGTACATATGTAAACAGCCCACCCTTCACGAGTATTATTTCCTTTAGAAACATTTTCACTGGAGAAAAATTAGAGCACCTTTCCCTTCCTTGTCCAAGTACTGATTCTTCTTGTATTCTTAAAGGGAAAACTTTTAGTCCCTTATTTGTACGAATGGCAAATCTAAAATTCAGCTATTTCATGGATGTCACCTAAAACAGACACCAGGACTGAAGCAGGCAAAAAGCGAACCTGGAAAAAGCATATGTAGGGCAAGCCCAACATGTAGCTTTAGAAATAGGCAGCCAGCAATGACCACAAGAGTCTCAGATCATTAAGCAATGTCTTACTGGGATGTCATGCACGAATGTACAGAGTTGTTATCCTTTCAAAACAGACAGATTGTCAGCATGATAAAGTGGATACAAACAAGTTCTTGAACAGGGACGACTAAAGCTTTGGGGTGAGAAATGTTACCAAACTAAACAGGGTTGCTAGCACAATCACCAGCAACCGACGCCTTTCTGAGACGACAGGTGAATAACATTCTTCTCGCTTAGATATTTTTCTGTACTGATTAGCAATTCCATAAAATATTCCTGATCTTGTAATCGCCAGACAAATAGTTATAATCTACAGATGTCAGAACTGAGTTCTTAATTGCTGTAAATTAGTGAGCGAACACAGGTTTCTCATTAAACCCATTATACCCCGTATGTTAAAATGGAGCACTTGTCATGAGTTTTCTTTCCTGGCACTAAAACCAGGAGCAGCCTTTGTAAAATCTTAGGTACAGACAGAGAAGCAGAGAGATATTGCTAGGGTGTCTGTGGCAGGTTCCTCTCCCTGAAAGCAGGCTTATTCTTGGGAAGAAAACCTTTTAATGATAAGGAATTTGTTACCTAAATCTTAATGGTGAGGAACATTGTGCCTCCATCTTTGCTTACTTAAGACAAAGTAGTGTCATCCCTCTGTGAAAGCTTTTGCCTCTCTTAGAGGAACCTAGAGCACCTCCTCCCAGGGCACTTGGGTTTGCCTCCTGTCACCTGTGCAGGGAAGAAAGCATAAATTGCTACATTAAAAGAAAAAGAAGGAACAGACTAAAATGCTGTGGAAAAGCGAACTCTGAACTTTTGGATTCGCTAAGTATTACAGCAATCTGGTTTAAGGCTGGGGCTTTCTGCTCTGGCTCTCTCTCTCTCTCAGACTGGGAGATTTATGAGCAATGGGGAAAAGGGTGGGAGGGTTAAACCAAGAAATGTATCAATTACCAAAGTACAAATAAAAATAGCTCCTCTGCACAAGCTTCATTAAGTTTTATCAGCAAGTATCTTGGGGTTTTACACTCAAACCACAGGTCATAAATTCACAGTAAATCTCCCATATGTTCACCAAACACCTGAATTCAATTTCTCTTCTGGTTGTGAAGTAGGAATGTGGTGCTCAAATTAATTATGCATGCAAAGTTAGTTTCTAACAAGGGCAGCTTTTTCATCAAACTTAGCATTTTTATATTGGTATGTAGGTATAAATTCTCTCCTCCAAGTCTGAACAGTGAAAAAATAAAGATGGTAAAAAAAAAAACCTTATTATAATGTTTTCATTTTTCTAGATAAGTTCAAACATTTTTGAGATATAACAAATGGTATTAATATTTACTTTAATGGTTTTTGACAAATATTTCTGTGGGCATGTACAAATCACCTCGAATTATAAAGTCTGAAGTGAAGCTAAATGCTGTATTTATATTTACATGTGTCTACGTGTACATGTAAAATTAGCTACTTAGGAAACATCGTGTCATTTTCAGTTTATTTTCAGTTTTACTCATCATCTGTACTATGAAAAGACTTATGAGAAACTAATGCAAATCCCAAAGGCATTCATGTGCCTCAGCTGATAAAATTCATTTTCAGATTCTGACACCCAGGATTTGTTGTCCATTTCACACCAATTTCAGTGTAATAAATCATAACAAATTAAAAACATACAGTTATGTTCTCTGGGTTCAAAGGGTTGGGGGTGGTCGCCAAATGGTTAATGCTGCCTTTGCTTCTGATGTGATGAGTCACAGGGAGGGTCACCTCTCCCCATCACAAAGACTCAAATAGATCTCTCTCAGTCCCTCTGTGGTCATTCAGTAACAGGGCTATCATTTTATAAGCAGCAAAATCTCAGGAATGTACCCTTCGTCCCATTTTATTACTATCATCACTCTTCCTTATTAGCCTGTCACTGATCTCAGGCAGGAGTGAGAAGAATTTAGCTCTACTTTTTCAAGGGGAATTCCTCTAGCTACAAAGAACACACCCGTGCATAGACATACATAATTTTGAGATGCAACAATAAACAGATGAAAAAAAAAAGACATTCTCTTGTGAGCCTGAGGTAGCTTTTCCTGACTACTAAATTTCACAGAAAAAATTCAAGTTGGTTTCTACCCCCAAAAATTATAAATCTATTGCAGTCACACCCACCATGAGGTGTTGGTTTAAAACTCAACACAAAAGTAATATTATTTAGCAAGCTTTAAAAAACTGTCATTATAAAATTATCAAAGTTGTTTCAGAGATCATGTTCTAATCAAACTTTTTAAACAAGTGACCTTTGAATATCGTGAGAGTGAATGTTAGAACCTAAAATTCCAGATGGTGGGAAAATGTAGATTGACCTTCCACAGGCCCCTGTGAAGAGAATGGGCAAAGGGCAGGGACAGAAGCAGAGTTCCCTGCCTCTGGAGTCATCCTGATTCTCTAGCTGGCTGTTCTGTGTAGCTTTGCACGAATAAATGATGAGAGAGAAAATGTTTTCCAGATATACCTATGAATTTAAATGCATTCTTGAAAATAAAATGTTATGGCCTATGAGAAACCACATATGTCATTTTCTTTTTGTATAATGCAAAAGCAGTTATAATTTGGGGTTCATGCACAAAGTGCACTTATTTTTTTCATAGATCGTGTGATTTTCATGAACTGCCTAATAAATGGCAGGACATATAAGGTATTCTAATAGGTTAGCTGAAGAAAGTTTATGTGCTATACTATTTTCAATAAAACCACTGAGAATATAAAGGTTAGCTGGTTGTGACCCACAGTTAAAGTCAGCGCTTCAAACAAAAATATACATTTGGGTGTCTGAATCAAGAGTAAAAGGAATTTAATATTACAGGTGAAAGTCTTGGAGAACTAAAAGAGCGAAAATCAGGAATACTTTATGAAAATTCGAAATAAAAAAGCAGTGGAAATTAAATTACAAAATCTGTTAGGTTTTGATGACAAAATAAAACGATTATCATGTTCTTTTTCAGTTTCAAAGGTTTTGTCACACAAGCATAGAAACTAATTATAGAAGCATTATTTTAATTCTTTAATCATAAAATGATTACAGAATTCAAGGCTAACATTTTCTTTGTTTTTGCATTCTCTGTCTTTAATGACAGCATAATTGCAAAATATTATACAAAACGAAGCTATGTTTTTTTAAAGATAAAAATTTCAATACAATGCAGCCCTTAATACTCATGTCATAATTCTAAATTATGGCTAAATTCTATATGGCTTTCCTGAAATGAGTTAAAATAAAAAATAATATAACAGGAGATATAGTGCCTGTAGGTTTTATGAGTGGATAACTCTGAAATGTTTTTGAAAACTAGAATAAAAGTAGAAACATACATTGATTAGTTTTGTTAAAAAAAAAAAAAAATTCAGAACACTGGATGTACCCAAATGAAAAGTTGGTATTGCTTACTGATTTCTAAACTACTTAAGATCATTAGAATATTTTTCTTGACTGAAATTTTTTTGACTTCTATTTATGCTCCTAATTAAATTCATAATTATTAGTTACTAATTTTTTAGGTTTTTCTTCTATTCACAATTTAGCCATGTTCCAACTTATAAATAATCTATCTAGATAGAGGGAATAAATGAGATAAAAATGTGAATCATTTTAACTTCTCGTTTCATATTTGCTGAATTATTATGAGAAAACACAAAAAGTATGACCATATTGGTTTGGAATTATTGATAGATTTCAAAAAGAGCTTGCATCATTCTTTTGTAAATTACGTTTTTTTTTTTTCAAAGTAATGCTTATTTTGTATAGTTTAGACATACATAATTTTGAGATGCATTTAAAAATGCTAACTAAAAGGTTTAAAATAAAAGAATCTCTTGCTTCATATTGTCCTGCGGGTAGTCAACCCAAGCCCAAGAAAAACATTTTTAAGGCTTTTAGCTGTTTTTTACGATATTTCTTTTTAACTCAACCTGAGATACTCGAAATAGATCAATCATAATTCCTGATTTGTGATACACTCTTGTTGATGATTTTCCCGCAGCTCACTCTCTTTTAACTTTTTTCAGTCAGTCATTTTTAATATTCAATACTTAATATTATTAAAGGTAAATTATCAATATAATTCATTACACAAAAGTTAGGGATTTAACAATAATCCATATCTAACCAAATACCTCTGGTATTTAACTTCATATTTCTGAATAACATATTGTTCACTGCTAACTTAAGTGGAACACTATGATTACATTTCCTTTTTCTATGACATTCTTGGTTGTTCTTTTGCTCAGTTTTCTTAGAGCCTGTCTCTAATTTTTCCACTCTCTATAGTCTTTTTAAAAAGACTATTTTTTAGAGCAGTTTTAAGTTTGCAGCAAAATTGCGAGGAAGGTAAAAAGAGTTCCCATTTACCCACGGCCCCCATACATGCACAGCTTGTCTGTTCTCATTCCTCGCCAGAGTGGTACATTTGTTATAAACGGTGAATCAACACTGACACATCATAATCACCCAAAGCCCATAGTTTACGTCAGGGTACTATGCCTTCTATAGATTGGGACAAATGTGTACTGACATGTATTTATCATTATAGTATCATACAGTGTAGTTTCACTGCCTTAAAACTCCTCTCTGCTTGGCTTATCCATCCTCACTACTCCCTCCCCCTGCCAGCAACCAATGATCTTTTCACTGTCCCCATAGTCCTGCCTTTTCCAGAATGTCACAGAGTTGGAATCATACAGTATGTAGCCTCTTCAGATTGGTTTCTTTCACTTAATATGCATTTAAGTTTCTTCCATGTCTTTCCTGGCTTGATAACTCATTTCTTTTTAGCTCTGAATAACATTCCACTGTCTGGATGAATCACAGTTTGTTTATCGCTCACCTACTGAAGAACATCTTGGTTGCTTCCAACTTTTGGCAATTATGAATAACGCTACTGTAAACATTACCCATGTTTTGGTTTTCGTATGAACATAAGTTTTTGATTCTTTTGGGCAAATACCAAGGAGCACGATTGTTGGATCTGTATGATGAGTGTGTTTTGTTTTGTTTTTTTAAGAAATTGCCAAACTGTCTTCCAAAATACCTGTACTATTTTTCATTCCCATCGGCAATGAATGAGTTCCTGTTGCTCTACTCTGGCTATCATTTTGTGTTGTCCACGTTTTGGATTTTGGCCATTCTAGTAAGTGCGTAGTGGTATCTTACTATTGCTTTAATTTGCATTTATTTCCCTGATGACATATGATATGGAGCATCTTTCCACATGCTTATCTGCCATCTGTATATCTTTTTTGGTGAGGTGCCTGCTAAGGTCTTTGGCTCTTTTTTAAAATTGGGTTGTTGTTTTTATCATTGTTGAGTTTTAAGAGTTCTCTGTATATTTTGGATAACAGTCTTTTATCCAATATGTCTCTTGCAAATATTTCCTCCTTCTCCATAGCCTTTTGGTACAAATTTCCATATGATCATACCCATCAGAGCTTATCAAAGTCCAGTTTTTTTCTTGGAGCCCTCCAACCTCAAGCACTCCTCCCATCTGCTCCAATTACCCTGGTTTTCTAGTTCTCTGCACAGATGAAGTCCTGGCACCTGTTTTTATCATCATCCTGAGATTTGTTAGAGCACATGTCTGTCGCTTCCTAAAAGGAGATATATTAGAAGTAACACATTTTGTATCTTTGCATACTTAAAATATATCTATTTTAGCACTCATTGACAGTTTTGTTAGGTATGGAATTCCAGCACTCATTGACAGTTTTGTTAGGTATGGAATTCCAGGTCAGAAAACATTACTTTTCAACATTTGAAGGAACGGCTCCATTGTCTTCTAGCTTCCAGTGTTGCTGCTGAAAACCTAATATTCTGATTCCCAGCTCTTTATTGTATACTTTTTTAAAGGATCATCTCTTTATTTCTGGTATTACAAAACTTCATAAAGCTATTCTCTTTTTAAAAATTAATTTTCTGGACACTAGCTAATTCTTCAATCTAGAATCTTAGGTTCTCCAGTTCTGGGAAAATTTCTTTTATTATTTCTCTCATAATCTCTCCATTATTATCTCTGTTCTCTCTTTCTAGAAAGCATATGCCAGATCTCCCAGAATGAACTTTTGATTTTCTTTCTCTTTCTTTCCTACAATATTGTTCTTTGTAGATGACTCATGTTTTATTACCTTTTAGGAAATTTCCTCAACTTTATCAAGCCTTCTATTGTGTTTCTTAATACTGCTATCATATTTATTATTTTCCAAGAGTTCTTTCATATTTTCTTAATAATCCTTTCCAATAACCTCCTGTTCATATTCAGTGACTGAAGTATCTTCTCTTATTTCATGGTGGGTATTACCTATGGTTTTTAAATGTTTTCTCTTTTCTTTCCTATATTTTGTGTTTCTTCCAAGTTCTTAAGTTTGTCGTTTTTGTCTCTGACTTCCATGGTTAAGACTTCCCTCGAATGTTTGATATGCTTGCCTGTCCTTTCATGTTTAAGAGTGAGGCATTAATGAGCAGATTAGCCACTGCGTGCATGGGTGGGGCTTATGAAATGGTGGACATTACTCCAGGAGGGCTGCATAGAAAACTACTGTTTTGCTGGGGATCTCAACATGCAAGAGGGTTCCTTTTCTAAAGGAGAAACCATTCGTTTCCTCAGAGGAGAATCCACTAATTTTTGGTTTGGAGTGCGTCAACTTGGTCCTTGACATGCTGGGGTTATTCTGTCATCATATGTAGTAATAAAAATATACATCTATTATTAAAAAAAAGACATATTATTTCTGTTTCTTATTCTTTTTTGCTGTTTTGGAGTGATTTTCAAAAAGAAAAGAGGAAGAAATATCTTTATTCTCTATGTTAAGGCTGGACTTTCTAGTTTATATTATTCCTAATGCTCAATTATTTTCAAATAGATCAAATATCTTTTCAAAAATGAAACAGGTATATGATACATTATTTGTTTATAACTATATGAAAGACATAGATGTAAATGTTCCAAAATGATAATAGTTGTTGGTCATGATAACAAGATAATATCCACCACTTCGCAGCAAATTTTAGAATTATTTCTAGATTATTTTTTTAAATTATATATATATAATGTTTTATATACATAAATTACTTTTCATAACATGTTTATATATTTTATGTTTATTTATCTAAATACATATTGCATGTGTATATGTATATATTATTATATGTGATATATAACATATAATTAATATATAATGTATAATATATATAATATACAATAATATTTACATTATTTAGTCCAAACTTTCTCCCCCCAAACATACATTCTGGCATTATATGCCAAATAGTTTTCTTTTCTTTGACATGTGATGAAATTCAGTTTGGCTTTAAATATTAATTACACAAGTTTACTCCCATTGGCTAATATAGTAATTATGATTTATAATTTTTAACCCTTGTTTCAATATTTTCTGGCCTCCACTCTTAATTCTCCTACCAAATAGTGACTAGCTCCCTTTCAGATCTGTTAAAATTATTCCACTGGTGCTCCTGGTAAAGAATGTTTCATGACTCTTCCCGTGGTGCGATCCCACCACAGCTACAGACACATTCTTTGAGAATACAATTCCAGCACATCCGCCCAAAGTTAATGTAATTTCCTAGAAGATACAATTTTGGTCTGGTCTATGTGAATTAATATAGGCAAACCTTATGTTAATAAGGTTTGAACCTGGTATAAGATCTTGAAAAATCGTAGTCTTAAAAGAATTAATTGACACTCTAACTAAATGTTTACCAAAAGCCCTTTTTTGTTTGTTTTAGTTCTTGTGTTTGAAAATTCTTCTGGAAAGCACTAAAGTCTCTTTTATTTTGGAAAGAAGGAATAATGGATATCATTTAACTTTTAAAAAAATTTTAAGACTTCATGACCTTTGGTTCTCATTATTGACTATTGAGTAGAAAAAGGAAAAAATTGAATTGAATCTTACTCTACTGATTGCGGGATATTACCCCAAAGCCCTTTTGTTTCCCCAATGATTTTTTTTTTTTTGAAAAATTCCCAACAGTACTTTTGTAGGCATCTACCTCTTTTTCTAAAAGTGTAGTTAATTTTGAAACACATTGGCTAATTGTGGGTTTGCTTGGTTTGCTTCTAGTTAATTGAGTCTATTGTATCATTGCTTAAACATGATTTAAAAATTATACTGTAGAAAAATAAAATGAGAAAAAAATCTTTACTTCTTTTGTGGGCACAGGATTCATAGAAGAGATTCTTTTCTCTAGTTTGACTTTTTTCTCTCTCAATTTCTTTCAGGGATTTTCAAATGTGTAAAAAAAGAAATCAATAATATTGAATTCCAGACACAAATTGTTTAAAATGTGGATAAAAACCTTTTGACCTTTATAAGTTGATTGATATGGTAAAATTTTTCACTTCTCCAAGTCTAAAATGTTCAAAGACTTTAATCTGACACTTTATTAACGTAATTTTCCTTTGGGGAAAAGTATTAATTTAACACAATTAAAGATTTTAATAAAGATTTTTTTTTCCTGCAATAAACATAGAATTTTTGATCTTTCAATTAATATCGAAGAGCTGGAAAATAGGTAGAATAGCACCCAGCCAAGGTGCTGCTGGATCATGAATAGAAGAAGCAAAGGTCACAGGAATGCAGGTACACATTTCAAAACCAGCCTTGACGCCTGAAGGCTCACCAGAGCAGGGGAAATACCAGCTTATACCTGAGCACAGTAGAGAAAGGAATGGAACAAAGCTTCTTTTAAAACCCAATATGATCCTTCCCAAGTGACCATAACACTGTTTCTCCTGTACTTTCACATGCAACCGATGTCCAAATATTAGTGTGCAAGGAAGCTAAGCTGAGACGAAACAGAACTAATTATGTATGTAGTTGAGACAGAAGCCCAGAATGGATACGGACAGGTAAAGACACTGACATTGACGTAGATATAGATGTAGGCATGGACTTAGATATAAATATCAGCAATATTCTAACTGACATTTATACTAAAAAAACAGTTTGGGGAATTTTTTTGAGTTGTAAAAGAAAGATTTAGAAAATACATGCTAAAATTTTACCCATGTTTGTCACAAGCCAATTATCTGACATGAAGCTACACGGAGACTCAGAAGTCACAGGTCTCATTTTGTTTTGTCTTTTCTCATACTGTAATGTCTCTATAGACTGGCACTGATATTGTTTCATTTTGATATCATAATAGTGTCTCCATGGATTTTGGCTGACATTCTGTTGTGACATTATGCTACAATAGACCTCCACTGACATTTCATTTTGTCACTGCAACATTATTTCTATAGGTTTCTACTACATTATTTTGTTTTGACATCAAAATGTCATCTCTATGGTCTTGGCATGACATTATCTACAGAACTTTATGAACAGGTGTAGAGTCTATGGAATAGATGGGTAAAATGTAGAACATTTAATGAAGTTGAAGGTATTTTTGATAAACACAAATTTATATGACACCTAATGCAAATTTTGTAAAATTATTTCCATCAAGTCACTAGTGCTTATTACAACATAAGTTCAGTGAAGGTGTTGATTCTCCATCTTTCCAATAAAATGAAATCTGATGAGCCCTTTTAGACATCAAGAAGTCCAGAGAAGTAATCCTCTACTCCCTTGTTGCCAGAATCAAGTTTTTTTTTTTATATTAAAATGGTGGGTTTGTGTGTGTGTGTGTGTGTGTGTGTGTTTGTGTTGTGAACTAAAATGTAAGAAGTATGTATGAAGTATATAATTATAACTGCATTTCATTTAAGAAATTGTTGATCATGACACATTTTTTATATCTCTGAGAGAAAAAATACTGCCAATTAAACTGACATTGATTGTAAGAAGTACCTTGATATCAGAGATTTTAAACTGTGAAAAAATTATGAATCTTATAACTGATGAAAAGTGGTGCTGGTATGACATTTTATAAAATCAATATTATTAAAAATGGTGATAAAGATAATCAATTATAGTTTGAGTATATTTTCTTAAAAATCATGGGATAAAAACAAAATCTTAAACTGATTTTGCAGTTTTAGGTGAAATTGTTGATGAATTTACTGAGAGGATCTGAAATGAAATTCTCCCTTTCCTGGTAGTCTCCCTTTTCTTCTGGATTTACAAAATTCTCTGTGAACATTTACTATTAATGATAAGACCAAGAATAATGATCCAGAAAGCGAAATACTTCTAAGTTATAGTAGCTTAAATTCCCAGAAAAATATCTTTACAATATATGTTATACCTTCAACTTTGGTCAAAAGTTATGTGACCAAAGGTCAAAAGGTTGCAACAACCTTTTATTTGCAAACATAGTGCAATTTATTATACTATTTTATTTTAGGAAGTATAAATATAAAAAAATTACTCCTAAAATATAATGCCAAGGTATTTCTACAGATGCTCTCATATATTCCCATTTATCATACAAACAATTGATCATAATAAGAACATGCATGCATGAATCTTAAACACCTTTCATTTGAAAATGGTCATTTTGTTACTTGTAAAATTTCCATTTTACAAGTATGTATGTTAAAAATGACTCCTGGAATTTCGTGATACTGAGAGCGTTTTTCCAGGTGAACTCACACATTTTCTTCTGTCACAGAGTTAAGAATTTTATCTTGTCCTTTTTGCCTCAGCTACCAGGAAACTCAGATAAACTAAATGTCCAATTATAATTACATCAATTTCCTAATGTATCTTTTTCTTTTTGTATCTTTTTAACCTTGGCTTTAATAGCTATTTTAAAAACTGCTTCAAGTAATTTTTTAGCAATTAGGTGGCTGCAATTCCTACATGAATAAATTTTATATCACTAACCACAGTTCCTAGAGTGTCACTTGACCACTCTATTGAGTATGAAATATAAAGCCTGGAATTTCTATTCCTGTTTAGTTATTTCTTCAGATTCTTCAAACAGAAATAATAATATTTGGCCTATGTGTATGTGAATACTATGAAGTAAGGTATAAGAAAGCATCTAACCCAGTGTTGGGTACAGAACGGGCACTTCATAAACATTGAATACAATGAAGAAAAATGACATCTAGATAAGAGACACAGAGTAGGTCACTATAAATCCAGGACTGCAGCTCAGGAAAGAAGTAAAGCTGCGATCTCACTTGGTGCTCCTCAATATATATACTGGTGTAGTTTAGGCCACAGGAGGGGATGAGATCACACAGAGAACATGTACAAGGAGAAGAGGGCTGAGTATATGTGATAAAACCAATGTCCTTCGTAGGAAAGGACTGTTCTTACTTTTCACAGTGTTGTATAACAACAATAGAGAAGCAAAAAAGAAGACTGTGTTGATTATGAAGTGGGGATCCCATGGGATACAAAATGTGCTGTGCTTGAGAGCAGTACCTCCAGTGACTCGCTGGGCTCTGCTGCTAAAGTCCCTTTGTAGGGAACACCTGCAAGGTCCCTGCACAAACCTCTCTGCTCCCTCCACACTAAACTCAGGCTTGTGATACCTGGGCTGCTGGCAGTTGGCATCTGCTTTGCTGGTGACAAAGATGCCTCTTCAGGGGTTGTTGGTCTAATTCCTTTAATGAGCACTATGGTTTCACTAATTGAAAAACTTTAAAACTTTAAAGTAATTGAAAATTGTTTATATTAACTAAATGTGACAACTGTGATGCACTGTTGTCGTGATTACCTTTTCTTCATCCAAGTCTCTAAAATCAGCCTTCCTATTTCCCTGCTGTTAGGTTGATATCAGTTATTAAATAGAATCCTTGTCCTATCTACAATATGGCTAACTCTTCTCATGAAAAGTGTTGACCACCATCTCACACCTGTTAGAATAGCTGCTATCAACAGGACACATAATAACAAGTGTTGGAGAGGATGTGGAGAAAAAGGAACCCTCACACACTGCTGGTGGGACTGCAAATTGGCACAGCCACTATGGAAAACAGTACGGAGATTCCTCAAAAAACTAAGACTTGACCTACCATATGATCCAGCAATTCTCTCTACTGGGAATTTACCCCAAAGACTTGAAAATCCATATCCAAAAAGATATTTGCACACCGATGTTCATAGCAGCATTATTCACAGTGGCCAGGACATGGAAGTAACCGAAGTGTCCTATGATAGATGACTGGCTAAAGAAGCTGTGGTACATATATACAACGGAATATTACTCATATGAAGAGATGAAATACTGCCATTTGTACAACCTGGATGGACCTCAAGGTCATCAAGCTAAGCGAAATAAGCCAGACAGAAAAAGTTGAAAACCACATGATACTTATATGTGGGATATAAACCTAAAAGCAACAAATGAACAGGACAAACAAACAAGAGACTCATGGACATGGACAATAGGCTAGTGGTTACCAGAGGGTTGGGGGAGGGGGGAGGGAGGAAGTAGATGGCATAAAAAGGGTCAAATATGTGGTGACATTAAAGACTTAAAAATTAAAAAAAATATATTAAAAAAAAAGAAAAGTGTTGACTAAGTTTATAGTTCACTGTATTCTCAGTATTTCTTTGCAGATGAACTATTTCGTTTATGTAGTTTCTAAATCCCAAGAGATATTACGAAAGAGAGAGATTTTTTTCAAAAAAGCTGACAGGATATCTTCAATTTATTTAAATACTCCCCCCATCCCCCCAAAAACCACCTTATTGTTTGTCCTTGTAACTTAGAACCATGATTCTCTGCAGCATCTTGAGAAGTAATTAAGATATTAAAGATTTCACCAATAATTTAAGTCTGGTTAATGACAAAAAGAAACAAAAGGACAATGCACTTTTGCATTTTTAAGACAAAAGCCAGTATTTATCAGTAACTATGACTGTAGTCTATATTTGGGAGAGCAAGATGTTTGGCATTGCAGAGAAGAGAGATCTTTTATTTTATAACATTTAAATAAAATTCATAAACATGAGTGTATATATGTGCAGCAAATTTTCCAAGTACAGCTTCAATTTGACGTATATACGTTTGTTATCCCTTTTGCATGCACTTGGGAGAGGGGCTGTGAGACCCCACTCAACTCCAACTCATGAACACCCTTCAATCTAAGACACATTGTTCGTATCTTGCCAAGTCATAACTGATGATATAAAGAGTTGAAAAGCTTAAATTAAAAAAAAATATGGCATTTTCTTTTCACCACAGTGTGTTCCTAGAGACCACATCATAAAGTGAATCACATTTTCCCACAGGAACAAGGTTATAATTAGAGGTCATGCTTCTGACCAAGAGTTGGCTCCGTGAGATAGCTAGCAACAATGGATCACATAAGCATGGATAAAATAACTCTAAACATTTATAGTAATTTAATAGTAAAAGTAGACTGCACGTACTATAAAATGGGTTTAAATATAGTCTGTGTGTTACTTATACAAGAGAATACAAGATTCTATACAACACATATAATAATTTTTCTAAGGAATTTTTAGAAATCTGGCATGAAATGAACATGCAAACTAAATATTATAATACTTTTACTCTATCTTAAAACCTAAAATGGCTTTGTGAAGGATTAAGACCAGATTTTTTGAAGAGAAAGAGATACATCTTCTAGTTAACCCTTTAATTTTACCCTGGAGACCTAACATGCATTTTATGGAATTTTTCACAGGGTCTTTCTTTTACTTTGAATAAATTTTCTTGTAGCTGGAAGAGACTTTCAGAAAATCATTCCATCAACTTCAGAACTCTTCTAAAATGCAACAGTCAGGACATCAGAGATCGTCCAACTAAGTGGTTCAGTGTGTGTTGGTCTCTATCATGGCATTTAATATTTTCTTCAAACGCATTAAAAAACCGGCTTTAGAATAAAGACTATTCGATCATTTACCAGATAATTGATAGCACTGGTATAGAACAATATCTAAACTGTAATTGGCCTATTTGCTTTTCTGTCTTCTTGTTCAGATACTGGCTATGACGAGCACTGAATGGAAGGTTAAAGGCGAAGAAAGGAAAATTCAGATATTAATTACATGGCATGGAATGAATAACTGACCGAGCAAAATCTCATGCTGCAGACTATACTCCATGATCATAGGAGCACAGCTTTTAGAATTAAAGAACATTCAAATTATAAAGTAGCTTTGACATCACTGGAAACAATCCTTTCACTTTTATTGATGAGGAAACTGAGGCCTAGAGTGATAAAATGACATGCTAAGGTCAAGAAACTAGAAGATGGTAGACTTAGGACAATGCAAGTATGTAGGTCCTTGGTAGGGCTCTCCAGGGTAGCACATGTGTCAACACTGTATTGCCTACGTTTTCCTGATGCATAGACATCGAAGGACAGGCTTACTCATCTGTGCTCTCCTTGAATTAGGCAAGATCAAGTGAGCTCCTTCCCGCTCCCTCCTTCCCTAGCTCGTGTATATAATCAACTTTCAGTTCATAATATGAATTTAAAGTAAACACCATCTTATTTCTTATTTGTCCCACATGGGATCAGCCAGTTGAAATTTTTAACATATATCATTCCTAAAAGAGCACCATATTTGAGGTATAATAAATGCAAAAATAAGAAAACCAGCCTTTGGCCGTTTTAATTCAGATCTTCCAAAAGTAAGTTAAATTTATATAATTCCTTGGTCCAAGTTTTGTCTTTTCTTAGTAGTCAGTTTCATTCAAAGTCTTATAGAAAAGATGAATTAAATATTAATCAAAGTCTAGAGAATTTAAGCATCTATTCCATTATCTTAAATGCAACTCCAGACAAACCACTGAAGCAAATCTTTTTCCTCTCCTTACCTTTCAACATAAATAAGCCTTTTAGTCTTTTTCCTTATGGTGTAACTCATACTAAGATGACACTATTTACAGTATCTGCTTAAAAAGGGCAGAGCTTCTATTCCTATATCAATTAAAGCTACTGTGCAATTATGCTTTCCAGAAACAATTAACAGAGGAAAAAACCATTTCCCTTGCTCCAGCCTTTTTAGAGTTGGGTGGTGAGTACCCTTTCTTACCACTAGTGGCATTGAAGTAATTATTTAATGTTAAGGTTCACTTCCTCGGGTGTAAATTTTGGTTTTAGTTGACACTAAAAAGAAACATCAATTTATTAGGAGATAAAACTTGTTCTCCAGTAATGGAGCAGCTGCATACATAAATTTATTGCAGTTTAATGTTCTCACATATAAAGCAATTAGAGTTTTCTGACAAACTGACTTGCCACAGAAATGACAGTACGTATAGCGGTGGAGATGATCTGTGAGATGAGAAGCTATAATGTGAGGCTTCAATGAAAAGTTCTGTGTGGAAACATAAAATAATGTGTTAGGCACATACAAGCGAAACTCCTTCCTCAGTGGGTTTGAATGAAAAGAAATGTTGCAAATTTTGTAGCCCTCAGCACCTACACAGTAGCTTTCCTGGCAATGGACTGACTGAACAATGCCTGGAACCAGGCCAGCCAGGATTCTGAGCAGGGGAAGATACAGACAACCCCAGACAGGTATCACCTGTCCTCATCAATAAGGAACAGCAATAGACAGGTGAGCAGTTAAAATTATTTCCAATTGCTGAATGCCCGAGCCACACTTGCCTTGTAGGAAACTAAAGCACATTTATACAAGAGACTGTTTCTTTTCAGACAGTGCCCCCATCTTTCACACACCACTTCTCATTTTTAATCTGAAAGGGAAAGGGTGGCAGAGGCGGCAGGAGAATGTGGGTTACTTCTTTGCATCCTTCTTGCTACCCACGACACACACACAAGACCATGCCT
Source organism: Pteropus alecto (assembly GCF_000325575.1). NCBI lineage: Eukaryota > Metazoa > Chordata > Mammalia > Chiroptera > Pteropodidae > Pteropus > Pteropus alecto. Next base: position 960,274 of record NW_006435766.1, read on the forward strand.
GCTGGTGGAGTCACTACCTTCAGGTGTTGGTACTCATTGGTAGTGGTTGAAAATATTTTTTTCCCAGTTAATAAGAGAAGATTAGTTGAGACTTATGACTGCTGTAACACACTTTTGTAATCTGTAATATGTAGCGACAATTATTTATTAAGTGCCTGGTACTATGTAAATTGTGGAGAATACAAAGACACAAAAAGTGGTTCCTAGACTCAACAATCAGGTAACATAATAATAGATAAGGTCTTAAATGATAAAGATAATGAATGCTTTTTTGTGAAAATAAGAAGAGGGGGTGATCAATTCTGAAGAGAAAGGTGGAGACCAAGCAGACTCATTTTCACAGACTTTCTGAATTAAGGTTGGGCTTGGAGGGAGGGATGGGTATCAGCCAGGCTGAGAGATGGGACCACGTGCAGGAAAGGTCAGTTTAAGAAGCAGGCAGTGGTTTTGGGTTCCCCGAGGGGGTATGGATTATTCTTAAAAAGAGGCTGCTGAGACCTCCAGTCAAACACGACAGACTGAGCACATACATGGCTCAGCTCACTTCTAAAACCCACTGAAGCAACGACAAAGAAATAATGAGTCTTAAAACCACAAGGATAAAGAGAATGGCAAGAGAGGAGACCACAATACACAAAAGGTAAGACTTTAGAAGCTGGAAGGCTAAGGGATGAGACTTAGCATATTAGAAAAGGCAGAACTCTGAGCCTGAATCGAGGGAAGACATTGAGAGGCAGCATTGGTATTGCAGGGCCCAAGAATGATTCAGGAACTGAGACAAAGGAACCTCAGAAGATACAGAGCCAGGTACAGTTGGGCCTATGCAGGAGATTAATCTTTGGGCATTTTTGCTTTACACAGTTTTCCCCTTCTCCATCCTCAGAAACCAAAAACCCTTTAAGAATATGTGTGTATGTATATGCATGTGTGTGTATGCATACTGTATATATTATATTTTTTGGCTCTCATGGCAGCAGCAGGGTCAAATGAAAGGAGCTCAGTGGAGAAGGTGGGCACTGGTGGACAGACAGGTCCTCTGTGAACTAAGTATGTGCATATGCTGGGACAATGCACTGAGCACGACTCTCAGAGTGGCAGGCACAGGCCGCACGGCCGATTCACAATGAGCTGCCTGACTGTGTAACAAACAGCATTCCGCATCGTCCAAAAGGGCTGGGCTCACCCCTCAGCCCTGGAAGCCACTTCCCATGCTTATGACTTTGAGACAGTAGTTTGAGCAGGAGCGAGGCAAGGCTATGCAAGGCACATGGCCTAGAGGCAACAAATACGGATTAAATGGAATGATTAAATTTCACATTTTTATAGAGCAGTCTCCAGCCCTAAATTTTGCTGGACATCTACAATTTCAATATTCAATGCCCATAACAAACTACGTCTTAACTTTTAAGTTGGAACGAAATGGTGAACATGGGGTAAGGAGTTAAAAGGGCTTAGCTGCAAGTGCTCCCTCAAGAAAACTCAGAAGTGACAGGTGAGAGTTGCCTCAGTCACGGTTCTGCTGGTGAAGGCCCTACCTACTTCCTGTCTCCTCATGAGTCCTTGGCAGGGGTGCAGCCACTGAAACCAGCCACTTCTATGTCTGTAAGGAGCAGCCTCCCAGAGCAGTGGGATGGCTGAGCTCAGCTAGGCTATAGCTCGCAGGCTGCCATTCTATGCTCTTCTCATTAGATGAAATCACCGCCTAGGCACTTAAAAAACTCCACATATCTTTGGTTTACGTGAATGGGAAGAACAGCTTCTGCACATTTAATCTTCTTACTATAAATACCTAAGCAAAGAAAAAAGGTGACAATGAAGGCTCATCCCACTCAATTTATTCCTGTCAGCATTCTTCCAGTGGAAAAAAGGAGGGGGGAAAAAACCAGCCTTTGAGTATGAATGTAACATAAAAGAAACCTGTGCTGAATCATGAACATAATTATTATATGAAAAGATTCACACTGAATTTTAAAATCTCATATAATAGCTACTTATAAACCCTATGAATGGCTGTGCATCGATCTCAGTGAACTTTACACAAGAAGATGTTATCAAAGGCAGAGGGTTTCAAAGTTGGTGGGGATGATGAGGGTGGCGTGGGGCAGAAAGGCCCCAAGGGTGAAACACCCTTCTGCTGGCAGAGTAAGCCGCATCTGTGGCTGCTGGCCCTCTGTGCTCAGCGGTCTTTCACTCTTGCTGCACTGCAGATGTCAGTGGACTTGTTGTCTCTCTCTGGAATTAGGCAGCAAGCTTTGTGAGGAAAGGAACCTCGTCATATTCATCTTTATTTCCTTAGCCTGATCCCAACGCTGGGCAAATCAGTGCGCCATGAATTTCTTGAATGAATGAAAACCTGTGATCACCTTCTAAGTATATGTTCCTCTTTCCTCTCATGTTTTAAATTTTGGTTTTCAAAAATTTATATTCTGTATCTGTACCTCCCAACACATAACATCATGAGCACATACACAATATTCCCGGCCCCTCACCCTAAAACCAAACAGAAAGGATTTCCTCTACCCAAATCTACAAATTTCACAATAAAACTCCATATATTTCCTCCATATATTTCCAAGATTTCCAAACTCGTGACTCATATTTAAAGATTTGAGATCATCATCTTCCTATACAGGGTTCCTCCCCTCCTAACCACACACACCCAAAGGAAACACTTATTTTTCATGGTTCTGATACTCATAAAAGGATGACATAAAACATATGACAAAGTGTAACACGATTACAAAAATAGACATCAAAAATTAGGAAAAGAATTCTATTTACTGTGTTAACTACAATTCTAACCAAGTATTATTCAGACTTTGACCACAGCTCATGATAAAAAGTACATTTTGCACAGCAACCAGTACAAATGTACATAAATAGATTACTGAAATAAAGATTGTGAAGTAAAACCATTTCTATTTCTAATATAATCAACTATTTTTATTCTATTCCACATTATTCTCTTTAAAAATTGTTGATGCCAACCTACTGAGATGATTTTACAACCTGACAATAGAAGGTGACTCATAGTTAAAACCTAAAACTTGTCCATCTCTCATTTTATTTCAAGAGAGAAGTTTTTATGTAATTCAAAGGCAAAATAGAGATGTTAATATCCATAAGGTTAGAGGTAACTTTCATAGAAGAAGCTACAGAGCCTAGAAACTTCTACAGAATTCACTGTCAGGTTTATTCTCTTTGGCATCTCCATTCCTGTGGTTTTCTTGGACAGCTTTCTTATACTTGATTCTCTTTCCTCTTCCATCTCATGTTGCCTTCATGGTTACGAAGAGCAAGAAGCAGGCAGGGCCCAAGACAAACAGAAAAGTAGCTCCTGCTTTGGTCCCGACTCCGATCAGCCCAGGCTCCATTCTGAAAGACAGGAGGACGCCTTGGAGCTCACCTGAGATCCTGTCCTGCGTACACAGTAGATCAACAAAGAAACGAGGCCCCATACCTTAGCTAGTCTAAGTGTGCATGTACGGTGGGTCTCTGCGATTATTTCTCTACACTGAACCTTCTGTCATGATGGAAGTTTTCCACATGTGCAGCACAGTATGGTCACCACCAGATACATGGGTCTACTGAGCACCTGGCATGTGGCTAATTCAATGGAGAAAATGAATTTTTAATTTCATTTAATTTTAATTAGTTGAAAGTTAAGGAGCCAAACGTGGCTGGTGGCTTCCATACATTGTAGCCCTTAAGCCTATTAAAAATGTTTAGAAAGGTGAGACTGGAAGGCTAAAGACCAAATGAGAATTTGAAGACACCGATCCTGTTTTATTCCATCAGATATTTCCGAGATTAAAAATTAAATTGTAGCATCTGGCATTCTTAGGTCTTGAAAGAGAAACAGTTTATGGAACCAAACAGCCACAGTTTCATTGTGGGATTTTTGTCATTGATAATAAGCAAACCCTCCCAACTAGACCTGTGGTGGAATGTGCTGTGCAAACAGCTGCCCGTTCTTAATGGGGTAGAGGGGGCAAGAATCTAGGTCACCGTAAGATTTTGGAAAGATGTAAGTTTAGATTCTGCTCTGTCACTTACTGGCTATACTACCTGGAGCAAGTTACAAATGTTCTTTCTAGCTTCCACAGCTAGTAAATGAGTTGGTGTAAGGGAAGCCATCAATTCTGTGGTTCGGGGTAGGTGTGTGTTATAGTTACTCACACTACTCAATAGTGTGTATGCACAGGCAAATGTGCAAATGACTCTTTTATGCTGGTTTAGGAGAACTACCAATTTACATCACATGGGTAGAAGGAATTTTGACTTTATTTATTCTACATTTGTGTAACTCCTAGAAAAGGGTAGGGTAATCTAAAAATTGTGGGAGATGGGATAATCTGAATAGCATATTTCCAGTTTACAATCTATGCTATTGGTAAATCCCCAAACCTAGAACATGGCAGGCAAAAATCAATAACCCACATTAGTGTATCCACAGCAAAGCAGCTAACACAGCTATCTGGCTCTTTCCATACACTAGGCACTGTTCTGTGTACCAAATCCTCGCAATTCTAGAAAGTGAGTACTATTATGCCCATTTAATGGATGAGGTAAGTGAGGAGAGAAATGGAAAGATTAAGTAGCATGCCCAAGATCAAGAGCACGTAGGGAGCAGAACTGGGATTAAAACACAGAGTGCACACTTTTAGTCACTGCACAATACTGCCCTTATATAAGGAGTGGGTTCTATATGGAGTATAGTCATCTTAACAGACTTGTTCAGGAACTTGTATTTCAAATAAGATAGCATATTAAACAGCAACAAGGGCACAACAGTAGAAGTGAAGAATCATAGACGACTACAGAGAAAGTCTTATAAAACAAACTAAAATATTTTAACAATCCGAAGTTATTTCATATAGGTGCAATCAGCCCTTTATATCTTTATAACCCAATGAAATAAGCAATGCAAACCTATGATCTAGAACTATTAAGTAAGGTTCAATTCCCATCTGAATACACTGCTGAAGAAGTTAGGAAATCATTAAATATATTTTAAGAGAATTCTCATTAAATACTAAAAATAATATAGGAAGAAATCTTTGTTCTTAAAAGCAGTAAGCTTTGGTTATTTGGAAGATTCACTATATTGAACACATGACATAATTATGCGGAACTAAGAAGGTTTCAATAAACACAACAGATTGATCTCACTGTCCTCTAAGTGCGTATATTGAAAAAAGATTGGTGCAATCAGCAGGCACCAGCATAGCAGACTTCAAGAGAACTGCAATTTCAATACTGCTGTTGGGTTACATTTTAAAAAATGTGCTAAAATAATGGGCAATTGAGGCGTTCTGAAATTAGATCTAACAAGGTGAGTAATTGCTGTGCAAGTCACACTACGTTTTGCAGACTGTGTTCTCACACTGAACTCAAGATGCAGAGATTGCCTTTAAAAAGTATAATCTCCCGTAATCATTTTTTGGTGTTCAAAGCAATTGTTTTCCAATAGAAAAAGAAAGCAAGAGAACATGGTGAGTATCCCAGACTTCTTGCCAATATGTAAACTCCGACCGTTCAGAATGTGCGGTTATTGACCAGTTGGACGAAAGGACAGGGTAGCCACTACCTTACTGCAACACTCATTGGAAAAGGACTAAAGTGCCTTTGGAGCCTGTTTCCCATACATAGGCCCAGTGGGGGAGCATGGGGAGGAAGAGTTAATCATCCCACATAAGGTTCATTTTTAGGCCAGTGGAAAGTAGGAAGAAGCACCTAAAAGAGAACCAAGTTAGCATGAATTAAGGGGTAGTACTCAATTGAAATTCATTACCGAAAGGGTAAGGAATGGATTTATTCAAACATTTCTACAGTGTACAGTGAGTGAAAGCTGCTATGCTACTTATACCTACAGGGAATGAAAAAATGAATAAAATATAGTCGCTAAAACAGTAAAGACGTGAGATTATATATTCATATACATGTTTTTGCTGGGCATAAAGTGATAAATAGAACAGGTATATCTCCTGTCCTTATGGAGCAACTGTGCTGATAATAAATTTCAACTAGAATTGTGTTATGTGCTAGGAAGGAGAAAATCAAGGTGTGCCTGGATTGATTTAAGCTTGCAACATTCATCTGAATTCATGAAATAAACTGAAATGATTAATAAGAAAATCCCACTAAAAATAGACATGAGAGACTCGGAGGACCCCACAAGCAATGAAAGTACCCTCTGATGGGCATTTAAAGTGACCAGCCTGACCAAATACTTGCGACAAGACTGAGAATTCAGACTCATACCACCAACTCTGGGGTGAGCTGCTCAGATAGAGGCGCCACCACGTGGGAATCTGAAAACCCGTAATTTCAGAACTGGAAACACTTCCAAAAACCTGTAGGCAGAGTTCTAAGGGGAAACACAGCACACACAGCTAAGATCCTTCTAAGGCTCCATCAGCACAGAAGTAAGCTTGTACTCTCACCGATGCACATCCCTGTAGACTAAATGCTTTTGCAATTATCGTGATTTAATTTGTTAGTTTTTTTTTACTTCAGAAACAAGTGATTTGTCACCTAATAGACTGAAGATGGGGACTTAAGCGCAACACCCATGTTGGGACTCAGAACAGCCATGCCTGGAAGGGGCCGGCCCCTATCTTAGAAATTAAGTCTTGAGGAGAGGCCTGTGCTCCTGGACGATCTGTGCACTGGAATAGGAAGTACCTACAAAGTGCAGCATAAAAAATTAGATCAAAAGTAGAGTAACCCATTCTGGTGGAATCAAGATGTCTTGGACAAGGAAGCATATGTGTCAGAATTTAAAAGAGAAGCAGAATTTGAAAAAATCAGGAAGGGGGAGGAGATGAAAAATAACATAGGTAAGATGTTGTTTAGATTATACACACACACACACCAGTTTGCTGGGACACAGGATGCCCAACCACAGTGAGAGAAGAGTGGGAGATAAAACTGGAAAGACATAGGGGTCAAAAAAATAATACAGTGGAAAGAAAAACCACTAGCAAAGTTTTCCATAAAGGGCCAACTAGCAACTATTTCTGTTTCAAAAAAAAGCAGCTATAGACAATGCCTAAACAAAGTTCAGTTTGCATACCCCTGTTCACACACCCCATAGTCTACAGACCCTTGCTTTAGAGGATTTCATAAAGGTATGAGCTGCTCAAGCACTGCTGCGGGAGGACTACTCCGACAGTGGAATCAGTACTAAGGATGTTCTAGAGCAAGGATCTGGAGGAGAGGGAAGCCGGTGAGCAACAGAAACACTCTCAAGTAAAGGATTCCTGTTCTTACCAGTCTTCCAAAAACAACAAATACCTGAGGAAGTAACAAGGAGCGAAGTAACTAAACTGCATTACTATTCCATTTGTTACTTTACGTAACTATTATTTTCTTAATATATAACGAGTAAACATGGACTAAAAAATGGTTCATTATAACACCACATACTGTGGCCAACTTGCAGAAGGCAATGAATAGCAAATCACTAATATAGCCTTTGCCTAAAACAGAGAAGTAAATAGCTTCAAAGAAGGCTGGAAATTTGAAACAAAAAGCTATCAAATAATAAAAAAAAGGAAGAAATGGCCAAAAAAAAAAATTCCTTCTGTTTTTTGACTAATGTGTGAGAGATTAGTGGAAAAGTTTCTGTTTGTCTCAAATTTGGACATTTTTCACTGAGCTGTTAGCATCATTAAACACGTTGACGCACAATCATAGTTTACTCTGCAACAGGCAAGCGTATACAAATTCTGTGTATAACTCCCATAATTCTTGTAATTTCCAGGAATTAACCAAAAATGGATAATTTCAGGTCATTCAATACCATAAGAATACACTTTTAACAAACATGTTCTATAATGTATCTGAATATTATAGAAAATAAGATTTTAAAGCTTTCAATGAAGAATAACACTTGTTGAGTTATTCTCACCGGAATATAAGATGATGCAAGACAACAGAATCATGGTCAGAGACGGAGGTCTGAATGAACTAGAAACCAGTTTTTTTTTCTTTCTTTTTTTTTTTTTACTTTGAGAAACATTTAAGTAAATTCCAGACAACTTTTGCAGACTTGTTCTATAGCCACTGATGAAGATGACTTGTAGTTCCATTGTGTGCAATTTAAAACTGGCTTATATGTAAAAAAAAGTTCTTTTTTCAAAATTCAGGAAGTACTTTTAGTTTCTCTCTTAGTTGGATGAAGATACACAAACACACAGAGTATTTTATTTTCATAGTCCTTTGCTTGGGTTTAAAAAAAATAAATAGTAGCATTTCTGAAACAAACTGAATTCATCCATAGAAGTTATCAAGTCATTAAAGTTGTCAAGAAATCGCCTGGCCTTGAACCTTGACTTCGGCCAACTGAACATAAGTGATTAAACAGAGGAGTCTTTTTTTTTTTTTTTTTATGATTCACTACAGCTCCTATTAAATCTCACCCTAACATTTCATCAAGTTCTTTCTAAAAGGCAGACAAAAAAAAAAAAAAAGAATCCTTTAATTTAAATTAATTTCCTCTTATTTTGGCCTCTAGAAGAGTAGGGAAAAACTGGTTAGACTCATCCTCATAATGAAGACTAAGAACTAGGTCTCTAACCAGTTTTCTCGGTTTTTAAGCTGAGTAAATCTCAATTTTCTAACTTTCCCATGGAGCCTCTCTTGCATCCCTCAGCACTGTCTGTTAAGCTTGTCAGCTTCTCCACTTCCCTTACAATACGCAGATACCAAACTTTACAAATATTAAATTCAGGAAAAATAGAAAATTTAAAAGCTAGACTCATGTGTTTACTGAAATCTTATCTAGCATTTTGCATGCTGCTGTATGGAGACAAACTTTATCATGGCCCAAGAGGAAAAACTGTTTTTGCTTTTTTACAAGGATAACTCTATCTTTTGCATCTTTAATTTCTCAGCCTCCTCCACTCACCTGCCGGCATAGCTCCCTCTCCCCACCTTCACTCATCCTGGATGAGTCATTAGGACGTCACTGACTGAGTTATTTTTCTTTTATATTATCAATGCCTCCTTCATTGCTGGTTGATTTATCTCAGCTTCATAACCTTTCCTTGACCTTCCTATTTAATCAAGTTATAAATACCAAGTTCCATCTTGACTCTTCTGTACCCAACATTGCATGAGAGTCATTACATTGCTTCATGTCACACTGTCTTCTCGACATCCAGAAATTTGGCATCGGTTGCTCATACTGCATTCTCAAATGATTTTCTAAGAGCTTAAGGCAGTGAGTGGCCTCTTTTTGGTCTTCATATTTCTAGCAAAAATTGACCCTGCTGACTCTCTTACTTTGGTTAAAACATGAATTCTCCATATTTGTTGAAAAGCATCCCCAAATTATTACTTATCTTTTATCTCTCTCTGTTTGCTGCATCCATAGTCTGTTCTATTTCATGACACCAGTAATCATTTTCACGCAGTGGAATTTATTGATCCGGCTCGGACCTCTCTTCTAAAAAACACATCCATCATTCTAATTGCCTGCTGGTATCTTACCTGGATATGCTGACAACATTGTGAATCTGTTATATTCAAATGTGAAATCTTTGTCCCCAAAGCTTCCCTTACTTCCTTTATCCCTATATTGGTTAATGCTATTAACCATTCTGTCTTTATAATCGGCAACTTTTTTCTTTCTTTCCCTTATCCTTCCCTCAAACTCAATGAGTTGAACTCAAGGATATGAAGTAGGATTAAGGGAGTTTACTTAATTATTGATAAAATATTAAGCTTTGAAAGGGAATTGTTCTATTGGATAAAATTAATTGAAAAACAAAATTAAATTTAGTAATAAAGCTTGATGTGTTTCAAAGCATGAACTATGCTCTTTCTTCTCAAGTCTCAAGATTCTATTTGGCTCTGACAGATGGAAACGCCAGAAATTTCACTTGCATGAAAAAGATCTCAGAAAGCCTCAAGGACTCTAAGCCCATGGCTAGTAGACCCAGAGGCCCCTTCATTCCTCTAGAAGAAAGACCACTCACAAAATAAGGTTGACCCTTGAATGATGCAGGGGTTAGGGGTGGCAATTCCCCAACCCTGCACAGTCAAAAATCTGCATTTAACTTTTGACTTCCCCCAAATTTAACTACTAACAGCGTACTATTGACTGGAAGTCTTACCGATAACAGAAACAATCGATTAACACATATTTTGTATGTTATATACTGCATTCTTCCAATAAAGTCAAAGAAAATGTTAAGCAAATTCTAAGAAAGAGAAAATACATTTACAGTATTTATTGAAAAAAAAATCTGTGTATGAGTGGACCCATGCAGTTCAAACTCATATTGTTCAAGGGTTAATTATACTACGCAACCACCACCCCAAGACACACACACACACACACACACACACAATTTATAATTCTCTTCAAATACTTCTTTTCTAAAAAAACATACTAAGAGTAAATTGCAAAGATATTTATAACCCGTGTTTTTCTCCATTTATAGCTAAGAAAGGGTGGCTGGTAAAATTCAATATTGACATTTTGAATAATCCATCTGAAACAAGACACTCTGTTGGGGTCACTATTTGCAAAACAAAACTATCAAGCTAATTAAGAGAGTGATTTGTGAGAACAAATAAAGTAAGCATGACCAATTTGTCTGGGCAGTAATGATAGAAACCTGGTGCACCACTAAAGACTTGCACCTGCTGCAGCATCGGCTCAGTTGTTCTGCCCTCCTTAAATCTGCCGCTAGTGGGCTTGTCTGTGTGTCTGAGGCAGTAACCTCAGACAGGGCAGCAGCAGAGCGTGGCTGCAGAAATGTCCCACTTACCTGCAACGACTAGTTAAATATTGTTCTCTAATTATCATTCATTTAGATTTTACTTCTAAAAAGTTTGACTATATTAAAGTATCCTTAGCCCAAAATTATACTGAACACCTCGGGTCACTGTGAACGTCAACTATCATGGTTCTGCCGGTGTGTGCACTCTGCTGTGTGACGGGTTGTGCCGCTGGGTGGCATGCTGTGCTGTGTGCAATTAGGCCGCCAGGAATGGCTTTCCATCACAACAGTCCACACTAGGAACAGTACTGAGTGGTTTTCATGAAAAGGTGATCCGTAAGTGATGAGAGTTTTTCAGTCTCTAAAGAAATAATTTAAAAAATCTGAAGTCAAGAAATTACTTTTATGGTTAGTAGTAGAAAATAGAAAAAAATAATCTTCAGGTGAATGGAAAGAACATCTGAACTGAAAAAATTTAGAACGCACATAGAAAGCAGAACCAAGTAAAACAGAAAAATGTCTTCCCTCAGGGTAATTTCCCTGTGACATATTCTAATCTTATTCTATCGACTTCAAACAGAGTGACTTGTTTATGTTTGAACATGTTTCTACCGTAGGAATGGAAGGGGGTTTTAAAGGACTTCTTAATTTCTAATTTGTTTTCTAGTTTAATTGTTTTTATAGCTACTTATTTGTGTCCTCTGGTACAATAATAGACTCTGGGTACTAACTGAAATATCATGTGACCTTTTGTCCTGAAATCACGTACCACCGTTAATAGGAAGGGCTGCCCTTTGGCCTTCACTGCTCCCAGGGGTACAAGAGTGTTCTGTCGAAACATGAATCTTTTTGAGTAAAGGTCATGCCAGTAGTGATGACTTGATGCTGGATTTTTCTTTTCTTTTTTTTCCTTAATGAAAAAACTAAATATTTGACAGAACTGTAACATGTATGCTATCTTCATTTTATAGCTTTCGTATCACTTGCTGAAATAGAGTTCTGAGATGTGTAGCTTAAATATTTTATGAAAAATGCCTCCTCCAACAGAAATGTTAATAATTTAATACATCACAGACTATATGCTTAGTTTCAAAAAAAAATTTTTTTGTATCTGGTATGAAAGCTTAGTAGATAATTTCCACACTGCATATTTTGATTTAAAATATTTTTTTCCTACAAAATTATGTCACTATAAAACATATCATAGTAAACACTAATTTCAAAATGAGTTTGATTTTTAATTTTTTTTCTTTAATCCAGAGAACTGAGAACATGTTTTTGAACTATGCCAACACATCTTGCCAACCTTTGGTTTTCATGTTAAATATTCAGGCCCACACATAGCTATGTGGTTCCATTTAACCTAATACTTTCTGAGACACTGATCTCCAGGACAGGCATACGATTTGGTACGTCATCACAAAGGTGATGTGCTCTGCTCTGATTGTCCTGACAGGCTCTCCCCACACAGGGTTCACTGGCTCTAAGGTAGTTACTGAAAAGAGCATCTATCACCAACAGCTGTGTCCTGATGTTTCGACAATCTGTGCTCATAAAACATGATGTTTGGTAACTTCTTTCAAACACAGTTTGCTTTTCTCTTTTCAACACCAAAACTCCCACCTCTATATTTTCTTTCATCCAAGAAGTCCTAAGCAGTTGGAGGACATTAATTACGCCATACAAAATCCTCTCACAATAATTATTGGTGTTCCTATTATCCTAATTATCTATAATACTGACAAATCTACTTTCTATATTAGATTGCACTATAGAGATGCACTTAATGGAATATGCTTTATGCTATCTAGAAATGTCTGCTGCCCTGCTGATGAATAAAGAACTCTGAAATGTGAATTATAAAATCTTTTCTATTGCATAGTGTGCTTTTCACATTAAATTTTGGTGCTAAACTTCTTTTTCTAAAATGACTCTTCTAACACAAACTTTTACTCAAGAGTAGGAATTAAGTTTACCGGCTACAGTTCTATAATCAATTTCAGACAGACTGGGGCTGGATATGTCAAAGAAAGAAGCATTTGCTGACAATTCCATTTCTAGGTACCATGTATTTCAGGAAATACAAAGGAGAGGTATGTATCTTTGCTTTCAAGAAGCTTACAATTGCAGAGGAAGATAAAACACAGAAAAGAGTACTGTAATAAGTTTGGTTCCCCATGATTGTGACAACAAGGAACAGAACATAGTATGGGAAAAGACGCATAAGAGAGCAGGTGACGAAGGAAGCCAGATATTCTGGCGATAAACGGAGTTGAAAGTTCAAGTTTTATTTTCATTCACAAATATAATGAGAAACTTTTGGAAACCCTGAGGAGATGACACATGATCCAAGAGATGGATAAAGAAGAAAACTGTGAGGGGCCAGCTGTTCCCTCTCTCTACTGGGGACCAAATGGAGGAAAATGGGCATTTTGGGATTTAGATAAGAGAAAAAGAATATATTTCTGACAGCGAAACTTATTAAACAAATAATGGAATAGGTAACAGAAGGAAACTGTGAAACTCTCATCTGTGAAAGTCTTTAAAACTGGGATGTATTTTCAACAATCTAAAGAATAGAGCAAGTGAAGTACAGAGCATACTAGCTTAATGGAAACCACAGAGCATAAAGGACTGAACAAAGGCTTCTTGGTACATCCGCTTGGGATTCTTTTTCTAGCTTTAAAGGTCATAGTGAGCCTCCATATTCCTTCACACAGCTTCCCCTGGTCCACGGTGGGTATCTGTGAAGTGGCCAGCCAAGAGAATGCCATACTCAGAGAAGCAAAAGCTAACTTCTGTGTGCCACAAACCTATGACACCGGATTCATTTGCAGATCCTTAACAAAGTCAATTGACAAGCTCAAAATTTAAGTTTGGCATCATTAGAAGATGTTCAGTTTTAAGAACTGGCTTAGAATATTATGGAAGTCAAAGGTTTATTCACTCAAGAACTTCGTTTTAGCGCTTAGTCATTGTTAGTGGTAGGCACTGAGCTGCATGAGGTAGTCACTACTCTGGGAAAGACAAGCACATAAGTAGTTAATTACACACTAGCGCAACAAACGTCAGGACAGAGGTAAGCCCAGGACGTGTGGGAAGCACAGATGGTGAAACTGACCCTAGACAGAGGGCACAGGGAAGGCTCACGGAATGACATCGGATGATCCTGGAAGGAAGGCGCCAGGCAGCCGATGACAGAGGAGAAAGGCTTTTGCATGTTTGAAGGCATTACACGCCACAACAGACGACGGCCATACAAAGCCTATCGCAGGGGAAAACTGGCAAAATCACGATGCCTGCTAGTGTTCTATTTGCCTTTTAGCACAAAGGTTGATTTTTAAAATATTTAAGTAAGACCGTCAGCCTTGATTAGAGCATCTGTCATATGAATATGTATTTGCTGGCTGCCTGAAATAATGTGTTAGACATGGAATTCAAATGCCCTTTCATTTCCCAATGGCTACTAAGAACTGTAATCAAGCCACGTCCTCTTATCTAAACAAACAAACCAAATGTAGGGATAGATGTCTAAATAGAAAACATGATTAATTTGATCATTGTTTTCTTCTATCATAAACACTCAGTCTTTATTTATGACATACGTTCTCATATGTATACACATATTTATACAGTCTCTCCATCAATCAATAAAAAAGGTGTCAAACATTGAATATACGATTTGACAAGCTAGAATTCAAGTTTTAGCAAGAGGCAAAATGAAGCTAAATGAATTTTTTTAATTCTCCGGTTATACATCAGATCAAACTACAACACTCAAAGTAAAGACAATCAAGGTTGCTTTTTTAAGTTCATCGCCCATGGAGATTTTCCCAGCAGCTACGTGTAGCACTTTATCCTCTCATCCTCTGTCAGCGCTGCTAAGAGGTTGGCTAATACTAAACATGGAAAAGGTCTCTTGTGGGGGTGGGGTGTCAAAATACAGAAATCTCACAAGGAATATAATTTGTAGAAGAAAGGGAAAGAAATATTAATGCATGGTTAGTAAAAATACAGCTTTTGTCTATGCTGCATGACCTACACATGTCCCCGTTTCTTTTCAGCACATGAGACTGTACAGTCGCCCTCCTCCTCCTCTGCCAAAGATGTGTAAAACAGAAGCACCCCCGCCCCGCCCACCCCAACACACACACACAGAAGGATTCTGCACAGACCTGCCTCTAGGTTCAGGGTACTGAATTCAAACCCCAACTTATCCGGGGTCTTTGCAGTGACTCCTCCCATTTCTCTGCCCTTAGGAAGGATCTACTAAAAGACTTGAGATTTTTTGGACAGGCAATTGCTGTTGTAACACAACCTTCTCAAGGGTTAAGTGTAAATGAATCAGAAACATGTGGCTTAAATTTCCCACAAAATTGAATTCATATGGATATAAAAGAGAAAATAGTGTTTTCCAAAACACGGTTTGAGTTTTGAAAAACTCCAACTGCTGAGAAAATAGTTTAGGTAATTCACTTAACTTTTAACTATGGCCAGAATCATTCATCCATAATGCTACGCAACTTTGTTCTGTTAAGTAATGTGTCATGCTCAGAGAAAACTACATAAATAGTGATTAAACACCTACCTTCACAATTCGGTAAAGAGCTCCAACAGAATCGGAGAATGGGACACCAAATGCCCAGTGTGAATGGGACACCAAATGCCCAGTGTGAATAACTGAGAACAGCGATTCCTAATGTGGAATGTGTACATGTGTTATTTGGGGATCTTGTGAAAATGTGATTCTGATGCAGCAGGTCTCAGGTGGGGCCCGAGATTCTGCTGTTTATAACAAGCTCCCAGGTGATGCCGACACTGCTGGTTCACAGGCCACATCTGAGTAGCCGGGACTTAGGTCACCCATCTGCTGTCGCCACTCACCATACAAGTCATTTATACTATGTTACGTATCTCTGAACTTCCTGAGATTCTGATTTGTTTGACGACCAGAAAAAAAAAAATCCAAGTAAAATTACATCAATGGGAATGCAAATATCCTGCTAAAAAGGTATAGATAATTGCTGTGAAATTTACATAACAATATTCACTGATTAGAAGTAATGAGTAATGTATTCATTATTACACATGAACAATGAGAAAACAAATAAGAAACAATAAATATGCATCATTACCAGCTCTGCTACTACTTTATATCCTAGTCCAACTGGGAATCCTTTCATAAAATCTTCCAAATCACTTCGGACATCAGAGATATGGCCTGTTTTGAATTTGAGCACTTTTTTTTACCACATGACTAATTAGTTAATGGTCTAGTCCTATTGCATACATTAAATTTGCACATATGGATGTCTTATTTTCACAACTAGATTTTAATCTCTGGGAGAGCATGGACCTTGTCGTCTTCCTTCTGAATTCCCCAGAGTCCCTCAACATGCTCTCTTAGTTGACTATGAAATAAACTGCATGCCCTCTATAACCATAAAGAGTACTGGCAAATCGAGGCCATAAAGATTTCCACGATGTTAAAATTCACGCTGTTCAAGTTGTAATAAATCCAGTTCTATCTGTCAATCGGAGGCAGGGGTTAAGGACAGGGGATAGATTTCAGATCTGGGCAAAGAGACAGCTGATGTTTTGAGAAAATATTCAATACTTATCCACTACAAGGCTTGATGAAAAATTTGGAACTTCTTTCCATCCCCAGGGGTTGAATGGGCCCATTTTTCATGTGTGCAACTTTATAGGAAACTTGTTAAGATGAAGAATGCTATCATTTTCCTCTTGGGTAAACTGAAGCAGAGGAGCAGCTTACTTTTATGTATACCACACACATACCGCACAATGGCAAAGCTAGGAAAAGTGTTTATCAAATCCTCCAACTTCCAAACCATTACTCTCATTCTTCTGGCAGGAAGGCATATATTTGACTGCCTCTCTAAGGGCAAGGTCATTCCCCGGTTCAGAAAAACCCACTCACTCAGGCACCCAGTCACTGTCCTTCATTTCCCACATTCGAGCACCTGGGCAAACAGACAGAAGGTTCTCTTATCACAGCAAATGAAGGTCAACAAGTTGATGTGGCTCTGAGAATACTAGCCATCGGCTCCTTTCCCAGTTTTAAGTTCTGCTGTGGAAGCCCCAAGGCTATAGCCCCTATCACCGAGGGAGCTCCACAAAGTTTCTGCTGGCCCCTGCAGGCAAGGAAAGGAAGCACTGTCTCCTATTAGCATGTTATGTGTTTGGTCGTGGAAGCAACGTTACATGTGCTGGTTGGGTGGGTTGACCATTAGGTCTCTGTATTAGGAGTGCCACCAAGCATAATAATGCTGTCTCGGAAAATGAATCCAGACTTTCATATGGCCAAACAAATAAACTTAAGTGATATCTATTCAGATAGGACTGCTCACCATGGAGTTTTTGAAAGATAGGACTGTCATAAATTCATCCTTCAAGTATTAGTCAAACAACAATTATATACACAGCATCATGCTTGGGAAAAGTGCATATTTTTTTTCTTATTTTTAAACCAAAGAAATTTGCAAGAGTTGGGAAGACAAGACATACACACATAAGCAGTTAAATGACTTTACGGAGCCAAGGAGGTTAATACAAGAGATGATATGAAATGGTATTAATTATTAGAAAGATGTGCTAGAGCTATGTCCTGAAGGCCGGGAAAAATGTGTAAAGAGAGAGGAGGGGAATAGCACTCCAGATTGGAGGTGTGCAGTGATGAAAGTCTGATGCTCAGGGCAGTGAGTCAATCTGTCTGGCTGTTGTGAAAAGGACAATATCAGGTAGAAATTTAGGTTGTGGATAAGGTAAGAAATTCATCAAATCAAAGATCCTGAATACCATCAGTAGATGGATGTTTTCCAAACTATGTTTCTCAGAAACCTACGATTCTACTGAGGTGACTCAAAATTCTCAATGATTGATATTAAGAATAAAGAAGTATAATACCTTCGACCTTTAAACTAATAAATAAAATTGCTTTGATCAGTTTTATATACTGAGTTCCATACACAATTTTATTGAGAAAAAGGAATGATACTGATAATGAAGAGCTACCTTCTTAATTATCACAGGAAAGAACAGCATTAGTTAATTTAAAGTATTTTATTTTATTTTTAATACAAATCCACTTCAAACTTAATTTAAAATTGCTTGTATATTTCAGACAACACAAGTGCTTAACTTGACACTTGGAGTTTCTGGTATCCACAACGGCAAAGTTATTACCAGCGTCATCATTATTAATTATATCCATCTGGCAGCATCACATTATATGATGAGAGCTAATTTAATCATAGCATGTACCATTCTGGGATTTGACTGCACATGGTCAAAAGAATTGCTTGTGTCCCCTGATCATGAGCCTTTATACACAAAATCCACATTAACTTCATGGAGAATTAAACATCAGGCAGGGCTGGCAGATGATGGGCTTTTGTCCTTGATGGCTCTAAAGAAAGACATTAATTTCGGTTTTGCAACTCATTCAGAAAATTGTCTTGATAACTTGGTAAAGTTATGCTTGGTATGTTTATGCTTTCTGCAATTCGTGTGTGTGTGTGTGTGTGTGTGTGTGTGCGCGTGTGTGTATACGCATGCATTCATGCAAATGAATATGTGCGTGTCTGAACCAAAAGAAACCATACCAAGTCGTAAAGGAAATTAAAAATAAACTTAAATATGCTTCCAAATGCCAGTACAGGGGCCCGAGAGACTTGATCATAAACTTGCACATTTAAATTGTATACATGAATTTTTGATTCAAAAGTGTGCTAAGCAATTTCGTCATCACAATCACATAAAATAAAATATACTTTCGCTTGGGGAAATGTTCCTCAGGCAAGCAATGGGATATTTTAGTTAGACATTCAAGTATCTGACAGTTTATAATAAATGAACGTTTTGGATTTTAAGAAGCTTAATAAAGCTAATATTTTCCCTTGAATTCGAAGGTAATATAGAGTGAATAACACAGGACATAAAAGGAAGAGAATTTAAAACAATCAGTTTTATGAGATGATTGAGATTTTTGAAGCAAAATTATATTAACAATTTAAGTGTTAAATCCCCCATGTCAATTCATGTAAAACCTTTTATATTGCTAAACAGAACACAGGTGTTTAAGTTCTTGTACTATATTCTTCATACTTGTATCATTCTATTCCTCTCACCATATTAAGATTATTTCCAAATAGTGACTTCGGTCACTGAGCATCCTTCATATAATGGTTGAAAAAAATCCCGAAATAGATAAATAGTAGGTAATTCAAATATTTAACGAATCTGTTTCTTTAAATCTTTATTTTATATTTCTAAACTAAAAGTAATCATTCTAATTTGACATAATTTTAAAATAAGGTATTATAAAAATGCCTATGGGCCGTGGTGGCTACTACTTCCCTTTCTTGATTTATTACATGCAAGAAAATAAAAAGAGTTGAATCAATTTAATTTTAATGCTAATTTTTTGTAAAATAACTATGCCCTGTAATCATACGACAGTCACAGACTTGTAAGCTAAGAGAATGCAAAAATGGGGACATTAAGTATTACTAATATGTAATGTAATTAAGAAAAATCTTAGTGCACATAAGTAAAATGGGAAAGGGGCAGAAGAGCACTGGAGATTAAATTCATAAAAGTGCTCGTTAGCAGGAAATCCACTTGTTTAGTGAGAGACAAGCCTCAATTAGCTGATTGTGGAAGTGGATAATTTGTTTATTGTTTCCACTTTGAGGAAAGGCTTTCTTACGTATTTCCAACCAAAATAATGGGCCCAGTGGTGTTGTGTTTTGTCTCTGGGGCAGCTCCTGCCACCTGTACCAGTCCCTGCAATCCCCTCCCCACCCCCACCCAGGCGTGCCAGTCACACTCTCCAGCACCATCAGAAGCTTTGGAAGAGGCCTGGACTTCTGGGTAAGGGACCTGGGTGTTACAAAGGCTGGTGCAATCAGATCTCAAAATGGCTACAATTAAAACACACACACACACACACACACACACACACACACACACACACACACACACAGCTTGCAAACCACAAACCCTGCTACAGGGATTAATAAACTCAGCCAATCATAAAACACTAAATGACAAAGCAACTGAATTCACAGGGCTTTCCTGGGTTACAAGACTGTCAGTGGGAAGTGATTTGCAATTGTGCACAATCAAGATTGTTTTTCTCTTTAAAAATCCTTCCTTAGGGGTTGTAGGAATCTATGCCACTATTTGTTTTTATAATAAATGTCTTGATCTTAAAATCTAAGGCTGATATATATAGGCATGCTGAAGGCAAGAAAGTAGCAAAAAGTCTTGTAGTGTTTAAAGAATACACCAAATATTTAAAATTGCACTCTAGCACGCAGATGTCGAAGGCAAAGGCAGAAAGTACCACAAGCGATGCGTACTGCTCTGCCCTGTGCTTCCCTCTCGCCCACTCCCCGCCCTGCACAGCTCCTGTGCTGTTATTCCTTTTGTGGGACAATACTTAGTCTATACCTTGTTTAGAGCTGTGATTTTCATTCACAATTTGATGAAATAAGATAAAAAGTAAGACAAATACCCACAAATAATTTGACAAGTATCCATCAACCAGATTTCAAAATGTTTAAGAACATTAAACAATAGACGAAATAATTAAAAAAAAAAAAAAAGCGCCATCCTTCGTTCTCTCTGATTTGGTCTGCTCACTGAGTTGCCAGCTTTCAAGCCTGACCCTTCCTTGATATCCACTTATTGTCCCCAAACCTGAACCCACTGGGCAATTAGAACACAAGAACTGCTTTCCAGCCGCCTCGTTTTAGTTGAATGCATGATCAAGGAGTTCCCTTGAAAGGGCAGGAAGCCTGCACCAGCCTAGGGAACATCACAGCTGCTTTAAAGATCCTGTGACATCCGCCCTCACAGTTAGCAGAATGACACCAGAGAGAAGGAGTCCTCGCTTCCTTGGCCCTCACCCCTTAATCTGCTGCATGCAGTGCTTCTCTTCCCTGATGGGGATTTTTAGCCCTCATCCATTCTAATTTCTTCAAGTGTTTCAGACCTTATAAATTTATTTACACAAATGATTATCACTGGTCCTGAGACAGACTATAATAATAAAACATAACCTTGAGTATACATATCAATGTTCAGAAAAGTATTTTCTACAGTCTTTGCTATAAAAAAAAATAACATACATACGAAAATTTTTTTTTTTTACAAAAGTGATCTAATTAGAACATTTTTGGGGGGGCTGCAAATCTCTGTAAATTGTGCATTGATGGAGACGGAGCTAAAAGATGCATCATGAATAAGCTGAGCCTTCTCTAATAAAATGAACAGTGACACCAATAAACTTTTCCCTAATGTAATTATCTACAGCAAAGTTGATTTCTTTTATTTATAAATACAAGTTCAGCAAATGGAAATCCTAAGATTTCAGCACCAAAAGGAGAGATTAATTTAAGTCAAGGCGTTCCGGGAATAAGTCAGCTCAGTCAACAGCTCACAGCCTACTTGCCACCAGACCTCAAAGATGTGGATGCCAACATTTTTTTCTTTTTAAGACAAGATCATGAATTTTAATGTTTCTGCGAAATAAAGAAACCCATGAGAGACAGCACGCTTCACAAACACTGACCTTTATTGTGAGAATTTCTCCTAAGGAAAAATAGGGATAAGTAGACCTCACAGATCCTCCTAACTAATGGCTTCTATCGAATTACCTGCAACCATAATGTAGAATGGACCGGTCCTGCCTCCATTTACACTTACCATGAAATGCTGGACCTTGAGGCATGGGAGTTGGGGTCTACAAAGGGATGAACATTTGCCAGCTCCAAAAAATAACTTCCCATAATTTGCATAGTGGTCAGCTAATGCAGTGCTTTTATAATTTTAAGAAGAGCCCGGTGTATTATTATAAATGTTTTACTAATGACGGAATTGAGGTTCAGAGAAGATAAATGATTTGGGGAAATAAACATCAAAGTCAGGACTCGATGCGGATGCCTGAAGCTGGGTGATGGCTGATGGCTTCTGCACGTTACCCAGACAGCCAGGCAAAAACACTGATGCTGCTTTGCCTTGCCTCTCACAGGGACTGAGGGAGAGGGAAAGCAAGAAAAACACCAAGATGGGGGAGGGGTGTTGATATTTCTCCCTACCCTTCTCACACAGAAACAACACATAGGAAATTCACTTGCAGCAAGCACAGGCACACGCACTTGCGCGTGAGCATACACACATACACACAAAGTTAGACTGTATTTTAAAATTTACTGCAGGTCACAGAGACCCTACGTAGAGGTGTCTATAAATAGTATGGGGCTCTGAAAGGATAGCCCTCTGGTGGAACATTTCGGCTGTGTGACTGCTGCTGCTTCGCAAAACATGGGTGGATACACTGTCATTCATCGACTTGGGAAAGCCTCTGCATGCGGAAGGCATGGGGCAGACAGAATGGTTTCTATCATTGAGGTAACATGAGAAACTTGAGTGTTTTAGTGGAAGGAAAGTAAAGTTTCATATAAATCAACTCAAAATGTAAACATACCACTTAAATATTAATCAAGGTAATTACAGAAAAATAGTCCAGAAAATCTCTGTAACAATCCAAGATAAATAAATGTCCCCAGACTAAAAAGAAACTCAGAACTCATTTATTCATAATGTAACTTGACTTTCTTCACATAATTCATTTCAAATACCATATGCTTGGCTATATTTGTTCTAAATGAAATTATCTTCTAGTTGATATCTAGTTCTAATCCAGTAAACCTACACAAAACACATATTCAGACTTATGAAAGGACAAGACTAAGTCCAAGGTGAAAAGCAATGAAAAAGCAATATCCATCAAACAGAACCACATTACATTTTTAATGGAGCCTGTTTCTCAACTGCTTCCTTTAGGAACATGTTAAAGAAGAGAAGAGGGACACGTGCAGGGGAGCAGGTACGTTTAGGCCAGACTGTGTTAAAACTCCTTAATAATACGGGATACCAAGAAAGGTAAAGAAACAAGACAGGCTAATTCTTAGCATCTGCAGGGAGTCGAGTCTCTCTTGGGTGGTCTGAGATGCCACTTTGTTGAGGTAGTGTGGTCAGATGGACTTTCGAAGAAGGCAGGAGTTGAATTCTAAGTGACAAAGAGTACTTTGATGTTATCTATGATCTGGGGAAACAGAATTGCAGACAGAAGAAACAGTAAGTGCAAAGGTCCTGGGGCAACGAGGACTGTACCTGTGGGCCAGAAGAAAAGCTTCGGTGGCCAAAGCATCATTAGCGAGGGGAAGAGC
>NW_006435766.1:984075-991126 GCF_000325575.1 Pteropus alecto
GCGTGTAGTCCAGTGCCTGGTACGTCCCCCTGACTGCCCAAGGATATTAGCTTCTATCCTCTGGGCTCTTTAGAATTGGGGCTAGGCTAAGTAATCCAAAATTCTTATCTAGACTCCAATATATTTTTGGTTACCAAGAGAGCAACTAACAGGAATTTACCAGCAGTGCAACTTGGGGCAGCTGCTTCACCTGTCTGGGTCTCAGTGTAAAATGAGGACAATTACAACCATCTTGACAGGATTATTGTGCTGATATATATATGCCTGGCACATAATAGGTATGTAACATTACCACTGACATAATATAAACAGTCCCAGCTTTTACCAGTCTCTTTAAAGAAGAACTTTTCTCTAGTAGATTTTGTTTTAACAGGTCATTAACTTCTTGAGACACTTCAAACTAAAGTGCCAAGACCAATGACAACAGCCGACCAATTATAAACACTGATCAGTCAGCTCTGAAGTCTTAACTCAGTGGGAAGCTATGATCCAATTAACAAACATTTGGTTTGTATATTGCTGCTGAAAAATATGAATCTGTGTGATGTCCATTTTGTAAGTTAAAAAAAATTCATATGCTAAACTCAGAGGGAGATTTAAATAGAGCTTCACCCTCGAAATTTCCCTGCCAAGCCATGTAAAGCGCTGCAGAAGAAATGAGTTACAAAATCATAAAGGATACATTCAAAAGGCAAAGGCGACCAAAAGAGATCCATCACCATAATCCGTATTTATTTCTCAGTCTGTATCTAGTAGATACATACAATTGTCCACTATTTACACATTTTTTTTCCCTTATTTCCTCAGAAAACACTTAATACCAGATAGCTACTGCTCTTAACAACGACGGGTCACAAGTCCTCTTTTTTGGAACCTGCTGACATCTGGTTCCAGGGGATTGCTCTGAATCTTCCTAATTCAAGAAGGTCCTACAGAAACATTGTGTGTGACGTCTATGCAAATGACTCTCGGTACCTTCAGAAATCAGTACGGACATCGCATTGAAAGCCCCAAATAAAGGCCTGGCCAAATTTTAAAATGAAGATTCCTCCAAAGGAAGGGTAGGGAGAAAAGAGAGAAGATAAACAACTGGTAACACGATTCATCCTCGGAAATTACCCCAATTTATTACATTTAGGTCAACTAAATATGTCGGATAAGAATTTGGTGAATTTACTTTGGCTAACGCAGCTCTCCTCCTGAGTACATATGGCTGATGAAAAGCCAGAAGCCAGATGTTTTCAATCTGTAAAGCTTAACACTACCGCACAGCAAAACCAGCTGGCAACAGCCTGGAAGAAAGTGCGTGTCTTGCTGGGAGCGGTCCAGCACTGGCGTGTTTGATCTTCCACGCGCACCAAACAGAACTCTCCCTTCCCGCGTCCGTGCCTGGGCTGCTGTCCTGACAGCCAGCTCCAGCCAAGACTTTGGGAATAGCCTAATCTCATTCCTTTTCCTAGAGTTCAAAATGATTTGAAAGATGTAATACACATTGTTTTCCCAAATAGATCCGGCCATGTGTACTAGTTAACTTGAAAATAACATAAAAATGATTTATCCATTTCATCTGACTTACACCATAGGCGAGACATGTATGTGAATAAGCAAGGAATACATCTCAAGAATTCACATGCCACTAATTCTTATTGTGCTAGACTGAAGCCGGCTTTTGAAGTAATCTATAAAGGGTTGTTGTGCAAATTACTTGAATTTTTTGAAAATCTAACACAATGGGAATCTATTATAGGAAACAACTGCTATCACCAATTCTCAAGCACGTCAAAAGTACCATACCCTCCACGGGATGTAGGCCAGATCATGAACAAATGTTATCTATTCAGCAAGGGCAAATTCTCTAAGTACCACTAATAAGTAGCATTTGTTGGTCTAGCTTCAAACTATATTTCTTAAAAAATTTTTTTCTTAAAAAAAAGTTAAAATTTGAACTTTTCACAAATTCCAACAGACCTTCTATCTAACAGGTCAGAATTAGTGAGATTTAACTATACACAAAAATGAGTTTTTTCATGCCACATCATTACTATCTTCTATGCAGTTTGTCTTTCTCATAAGAAATTCAAGTACATAATGTTTATTGGTAAATTATATCCAAATTGCAAAAACATTCCAATGATCCTAACATCTATGTCAGATAAACAAACAAACTGGGGAAATCAAAATGCTCACATGACATGAAGAGAATAAAGAAATTAGCACTGCGGCCAAGACCATGAGCAGGGAAGTGCTTTTCTCACGTATAAGTTCTTGGGGCTATCAAACGCCTAACAGGT
This sequence comes from Pteropus alecto, assembly GCF_000325575.1. Lineage (NCBI taxonomy): Eukaryota > Metazoa > Chordata > Mammalia > Chiroptera > Pteropodidae > Pteropus > Pteropus alecto. The sequence goes on from NW_006435766.1 coordinate 986,367, forward strand.
AGCAAAAGCTCAGAAACCTATGTTTGTCAAATAGAGTAGTAATCGAATGAATGAATGAGTCAATCAATGAATCTCTGAATTGACCGAATCTTTGAATTGACCATTAAAACAGTTATAGAACCACCGATTTCTAGTATGGTCTGGCTGCTTGCATGTCCTCATATACTGAGCACAGGTGAACTGAGCCCAGAGCTTTATGCTGGGGTTTCAAACCCAGTTTAATCAGAGCTTTGAAAATGAAGAGGGACATAACAGCAAGAGACAAAATAGTCACAAGGCATACTTTGAAACAAATGGCTGGCATCACATGAGAGAAACTAAACTGCTAGGTATTAGAACGTCATCCATGGTCATAATATCCAGGTTTATTTTCCACACAGGGTGATCAACATTCTACCTTTGTTGTTCTTTCTCATAGAAATTCCACTCAACCTCCTCAGCTCCTAAAACTGCAGTGTTCTCTAACTTGCATATCCACTCTGGCAAGAATCACTGGCCCTCCTTCACGATTAGTTACCAATGACATCCCCTGATTCACAGGGGTTTAGAGAATTAATTAATGTTTGCAAAGTACTTATAGATCCACAAGCCAAGGGGTATTATATAAATGCAAATTATTAGTATTATTCTGTTTTCCAGTGGGGCGGACTGCTCAGAGCACTTATTCATGTCCTATAAGAAAACTAAAGTCTCCTTAACTAGGTCTTCCTCTGTTAAAGGGATTGTCGATTTATGACCCCAGATCACCAAGGCCTGCATATCAGCCTTCTCTTCCCCCTCAAGGAGCTATTTTTGGAGGGTTGGTTCTTATGCTCAAAGCCTGCAAAAGAGATCAGAACCTATCATTAAAAACGGATTCCACCTCCAGAAAGGAGTTTCACATCTAACTTTCTCACCTTTGGGAGGAGATAAGACAGAGGTCTTGACTTTTTAGAAAGTTCACCATGTCCCTTGATGGGACTCGGGAGGCCCTGGCAGAATTCCACTTTGAGTGATTACATTTTGCTCACCTCAAGGTCCTGCTCCTCCAGCCGCATGTCGTATTTATTGCCACTTCCTGCCCCTGAATGTTTTGCAGTCTTCCTGTTTTGTTTAAACAAATGCTGTGTTTCACCTGTCATAACCCCATCCTCTGGAACAAGGTAACAGGATATTCGACACCATGGCTATCACTTTTAGGACCTAGACCCCTGGTTTATTTTGTTATGCAGATTGGATCAACTATTAATATATCATGTTTACACATGCAGTTTCTGCATTTATCTGTGTTATTTTCACTTTAAACCTGGGAAAACAGCTGGGAGGTTATGTAAGCTTTGCCCTGGGTCCTGATCCACAAATGCCTCTGGCAACTTTTATTGGTCTTTGAGAATTCCATTCATTTGTTCTAAAAACATTGTCTTTCACATCATGTCATTAGTATAACACAATGCTAGGAAGAGAGTTGTCATATAGCTCTCTAAACACAGAGGAGAAGGAAAGGTTTTAAATTAGTCATCTTGTAAACACAGAAACAAAAACAAAAGGAAAATAAATCATTTTATGTAAATCCATTTACTGGATATTTGTTGAAGTACTATATGCAAAACAGACGTAACATTTATTTTTAGGTTATCTTTACCTCACATTTCAGCTCTAGGACATTTTAGTAAGAAAAAGACAGGACAAACAGTGACCAGAACAACTACTCAGGGCTTCATCTCTGAACTAAAACAGTTATAGAGATGTTGACAGGTCGCAGAGTAGGCAGTAGGTAAGGAGGAATAATAACGCTGGAAAAGTAAGTAACAACTTACATATTATGTTTACATGTACATGTATGTGTATGCATAGTACATATTACATTGGGAGTTTTACAGTATAGAAAGTGATTTAAAATTTGCCTCATTAAATGTCCATAACAATTACGTGAGTAAAGTATCATACCCATTTTATAGACAAGAAAACTTTGCTCCAAAGTAGTTGAGTGACATGCCCGAGATTTGCAAAGCCTGTCAAGGTGCACGACCTGCACTTGGACCCAGGGAGCTGCCAAGACTTGGAGAAGGTTAGCTCTCTCATACCTTTAACTCAAATGATGAGCAAAGTGAAAAGCAACTTGAGAGTAAAAATACAGGAGGAGTGGGGTGGGAGGAATGTTCTAGTAAGAGTGACACAATTTTCTTAGAAACATGAAAGCTCACAAAATGTCCCCCAGTCAGAAAGATTTCAAAACACTGTGATTTGCATCTATGAGCTAGAATATGAGTTGTTTCCTAACTGTTCTAACACTCAATCACACCTCTCTGTCATAAGGTCCCCTGGATTCCACTGGCAACTCTAAGAGAGTCATTCTGGAAGAAGTCATCACGAAGACCATGGCTGGCCCCAGGTTTTATCCCTCGGTTTCCCTCTGACCAGCCTAGCGTGAGCTGCTATTCCCAGAGAACACTGAGGGGAGTGGCTGGGGAGGTGACTTCAACGGCCCATGGATGGTATCAGCCAGTCTTGTCTTTCAGCCTCTCCTTCTTCTTCTCTGGACATCAAGGGCCTGCCTATTTTCCTTCTCCCACGGCCCTTCTGGTGTTAGCCCCTTCTCTACAGTATTCTTAATGTGTGACAGCTCAATTCTCCACTCCAACCTTCCCTAATAGGGCTGTGACTTCCTGTAGACAGAAGCAGGGCTTCATTTTTCTTGGTCTTCCCTGTAGTGCTAATTCCAAGCCAAACATTCCAAAATGTCCTCTGAATTAGCTCTTGAAAAGCTCCAAGTCCCCTCAGAACCCATCTTGCCTCTCTCCCACCATTTCATTAATAGTATGAACTCTATTCAATGCTTAAGAACACTACTTTCTGGAGATATGACACTGGGCCAGCTGTTAACAATGAGTTGGAATTTCAGTTTATTGGTATGAGGGGTCTTGGGCACAAGCTTGGGGGGTCCCAGGAGTCCATGGGGGTAGGCAGTGGCGGCAGTTAAGGAACTGGCCTTAAAGGCTGCTGGATGCCTAACATTTTTTCATTTAGATATGCTGCAATAGCAATGAGAGGCACAGTACTGGTCAAGAATGGTGACAGAGCATCTCAGTGCTGGCTGAAGGGCTTCTACAATGACAATTCAGGGAACCGTTGTTTAAAATTCCCATCTGTTATAATCATGTCTAGAAGTCTCAGGCCAAGGCCCACACATTCCTGTACCCTCCACAAGTACAACAAAAACAGATGCTTGGACGCCCCACTTGGGAACAAAGGCAGGCTCATTCCTGGTGCTGATTATTTTCTTCTGCATATCTTCTCACAAAAAAAAAAAAAAAAAAATCAAACCACAACACTCATCAAGACATTGCCTAAAAGGGCAAAACGACAAATCCCAGGCTGAATGTTTTAGCATAAGGAAGCCACAAGGCATCTTCAACAACAACAACAACAACAACAACAACAATGTGGGGGCCCTAGCTCCTAAAATGCTTCACATCTTAATCCCCTTACTGTAATTTCAGTTTCCCCATGTTTTCAGGGTAAGCTGACTTACAAAACACTCAGTATCCACAATAGTAAACTGCTCTCCAACTGAATAGAAATTGGCAATATGTTCCTTCTTTATCCAGGGCAATGCTAACTATGTTCTCCAAAGTAAAGCCACAATGCTCTGTTTTTAAGGGATTTAACTGAATCGCTTTAAATCAACTTCGTCAATCAAAGATGAGACATATATTATCTTTCTATCATGGCAATGAAAAACTTCCTGTCACCCTTGCCAGAAAGGGACTACAAGTTATCCGGGTAAATACGGCTGAGAAAGGAAGATGGAGCTGCAGATAATTAAAGTGCTTTAGACCACTTGCCAATTGATTTTCCTCTTGTAAAGGTAGCTCGAGTGAAATGTTCAGAATAAATCATGTGTTAGAATTATCTTCTGAAGTAAGAGCTGAGAGCATATTGATTAATAATTATTTGCACTAACAGACTCAACTAAGGCAATATCATCAATTACCTTAAAAATTGGCTCAGATCAATCACAATGGAATCAGCTGAGTCTGAAGATTCATTGTTTTTTGCTTAGTATTTTTAAAGAGATCAACAGAGAGGCAGGGCTTCTGAATGGAGTCCTGAGCAAGAACTGCTAACCTGGTCAGAATGATTTGTGATTATTTCTGCACATCCTATTGACATAGACCTTCTAACTGAGTAGTAAGTCTCCCACACCTCTACTGAGTGGGAAGTCTCCATGGTAAACAAAGATTTTCCACAGATGATACTAGATGAATGTGTATAATCCAGGAAATGTACCGCTGGTGACAAAGCCCAAAGACAAACTGGGCCAGAAAGTAACGACCTGGAAGGCCAATGGGCCAATGATGCACGTATCTCCCAGGTTCACAGACACAGATACCTGCATATATAAGCCCAAGATTCATCCAGTGAACAACCCCTACAGAGCAGAAATAAGAACGCCAAGAAATATCATCAACCCAGTACATCCCCTAAGGTAACAAATCTGACCATGCCACTCCTCCCGACGTCCCTTCCCAGCACGGAATCGACTAACTCTGCAGCCCGGGGCCAAGCGCCTCTGCCTGATTCTCTGGTCCCCTGCACTCAAAGCATAGTCTGTAGACTCCTGGAGGTCACCAAGATCTTTTCAAACAGTCTCCAAGGTCAGAACTATTTTATAAAAACATTAAGACATCATTTGCCTTCATCACTAGATTAACGTTTGCACTGATGGTACAAAGACAATGGGCAAGAGAGCAGGAAACAGCCGCCAATCCGGCCTCAAA
>NW_006435766.1:991200-1018920 GCF_000325575.1 Pteropus alecto
CCTCGGTGAGAGTAAGTATTAATTTTAGTAAATCTTGACCCTGAACACACATCTTTTTAATTTTCTGTCATGAGAAAGCGAGTACACAGAAAGCAATTGTGTTACATACCGAAGTCTGATGTTCGTCTGAAGGAAAAGCACTTGTGTGATTGAGCTGTGAGCTGAACCAGACAATTTTTTTCACAGAAGACCATTTTTACTTCAAAAAAATGACTGAAAAAACCTGTTATTCAGACTCAGGTATTTAACAGGCATTTTCTTGAAAATGGACAAAGTGGGCCTGTCCCTTTGAGGAAGGCTACTGACAATATTTGTTGTCGATGATAAAACTTGAGCTTTCAAGTAAAAATTAGAACTTTGGAAAACTTGTATCTACCATCTTGAGTTTGATAGCTTCCTAATACTTACAGATTTCTGTTCTCTTTTCTTATTGCTATAAATGTATCATTATTTGGAAGATCTTTGTAATTCAGTGGACCCATATTTTTCAAGTAATCAGCGCATGGTGTAACTGAATCATGCAAGGGTAAAAAATGGTTTTGAAAACAAGAGAGATCAACAGTTTTAAGGTTACAGTGAGAAGTTCATCCCCATGGTTTCTAGTTTCACATTATGATAAAAGGTAAGAAACTACCAGCTGTCAGGTTTGGGTGGAGAAAACTACCTACAATTGAGGGGTATTGTCTTCTATACTTTAAACAAAACAATCCATTGAACCAGACTGAATGCAGAGGCAGTTAGGAGAAGCTGGCTGTCTGCACTTTATAAGCCAGACATTAAAGAGCTTTCTAAATATATAAAACAGTGTCAGTCTTCTCACTACATTTTTTTATTTTGAAGAATAGTTATTTTTAAATAAAATGTATCACTTATAATACCATATAATGAGTTTATTGTGATTGATTTTAAAGGAATTAGTAAATAATTTAAACTTTTATCAGTTTAAATTTTAAATATAGTAAATATCAGTAGATATTTACCCACAAAGAAACAAAAAGCTGTTTGAGGGCCTCAATAATGTTTACGAGTGTAATAGGATCCTGAGACCAAAAGCTTGAGAACCACTGCTCTAGCTAGTCTCATCATCCAACACAACTCCTGCCCTCAGCAGCTCACGGCTTCATAGGGAAACAGACCAAGAAACAGAAATTTAGAGTACTGTGTGATGAATGCTGTAACCAGAGGCCTGGAATGCAACAAGAGAGAGCATGACAAATTCAGTCCTGGACTGATGGTGAGAGAAAGGAACACTTTCAGAGAAGCAAGAAGATGACCAGCAGTTTCCTAGGCATACGTGGAAGATGCCAGTGGGAAAGGAGAATTTCAGGCAGAAAAAATAGGATATGCGAAGGCATAAAAATGTAAATGACACAGCATCTTGCAAGTCCTGTAGCTTAACTAGACTGGAGCACAGAAGGTGGAGAAGAATAGCGTGAGATGACTAGTAGAACCCAGCCCATTCTATACCAAAAAAGTAGATGATGGGGGCAACAGAAAGCCTTTAATCTTTCTGTTGTAAAAGAGATTTTTTTTTTTTTTTAAACACTATTTTGTCAACAGTGTGAAAAAAGGAGTAAAGGGGTATGTGATAAGGGGTAGGGAGAGAAGTTAAGAGGCTACTGCAGTAAGTTTAGGTAAGAAATAAAGAAGGCCTATGCCACAGCATTGGCAATTTGGAAGAAGAGAAGGGCAGAATAGAGCATCATTAACCAGAAGAAAGGGAGTAGGAAAGAGCCAGTTGGGAGAAAGGTTGCCATGTTGAATTGAGATATGTTGACTGTGTTGAAAGTGGGACCTGCAGGTAAAAGACTCCAGGTGGGCAGCTGGATGTGCTCTGTTCTGTGAACACAGAAACCACTGAAACAACGAACTGGTTGAGAGGCAAAGGAATCAGAGAGGGAGGAGGAGAAGGGCTCTAACAGACAGGAAGGCACACTCTGGTCTATATAAGAAACATCCCCTGGCCCAAGGGGGAAACACCGAGCACTGTGACCCTTCTGATAAAACATAAAATGACTTGCTGGAAATTTGAAAACAGACTTCACCAGCCAGAAGATGTTTTCCAAGTCACAATCTAAAGGCTCAGTATGGTATGCACGTCAGGTCCGGGGTGGGTTGGGTGGAGGACGAGGACTGAGGCAGAAGGGGATGGAAGGAGAGAAGGCTGGCATCGACTTGGAAGCATTTCTGCTCCTGTTGAAAAGAGAGAACAGATCCAATACTACAAACGGAGAATGACAGTATCAGCACTGCCTTCTAACTCCTCATGTCAGACAGAGGCAGAGGAATTTCAGATGAGGGAACCCAAGTCTAAGAGTGTTTTGTCCATTATATGTGATCAAAACAGCTTCCTAACAATGAACTATTTTATCTCTGATGCCAAGCAATAGACATTCCGGGCTAAAGCATGGTGTCTAAAACATGGGCTCCATTGAAATCAGCAAACTCCGTCTGAACACACAATTAGGTAGAAAGCAAGAACTCTTCTTTCAAAGTCAAACATTTGGAAAATTAGCCTAAACCACTTTCCTGTCCATTTTTCTGTCTGCCCTTTAGGTTGTTGTATCTGGGGCAGAAACAGCACCAATCTTACAAGATAGTTTATATGTTCTCAACACAGATCTTAAATTATTCAACGACTTCCTTGTTGCTTTATACTTTATAAAAATGTCTTCCATTTATTTAAACTAAAGATTCTCAGCTAGTGATCAAGTTCCCTTCCTCTTCTTCTCTCCCTGGCAGGGCTGGAGGACGCCTGCTGTTGCCCTGAGAGTGAACAGCATGGCAGGCACTGTTGATGGCATGGGTGGCATCCTTCCTGTCTGGCACAGAAAACCCCCTTAGGGTCTAGGGATATCCAGCTGGCTGTGGTCTGTAAGGCTTTCTACAAACCCAATACATGAAAGTATCATGGGGGCTTCCTGTGAATGGGATAGAAACAGGGATTCCTATACCCACTTTTGAAAGATCCCGTCTCTGTCATCTGTGTTTGAGGTAAAAGCATTAAAACTAGAACATGTTTTTATGGCATTCTAACTCTTAGGTTAAACTGAATTTTAAAGTTTAATGGAGCCAGCACGAGCTCCTAAAACTGATTTTTCAAGGAGATGGGAACACTGCTAAGGACAAGTCTTCCCTGAATTATACAAGACACCTTTTGAATTAAACAAGTAATTTTTTCCACTGAAGTATCTAATTTGAATTTAAACATTTCTTTACATGCTACCTTAATTAGATGCACGTTTCTCTCAGCATCTTAATTTTATGCATTTTATACTTCTAAGCAGCTTGCTAGTGAGGATTGCTTATTTGCATTCATTTGCATATAATTTGTAAGAAATGTTGAAAAACCTAGAAAGGGAGAGATTGTAAATTCATAGATTTTGCCTAAATAAAAATGTCACTTCCATGAGGAAACAAACAGTACACTTTTCCTTGCTTACCTATAGCACATTCAAGACTACTTTTAATATTTGTACACACAAAGAGACCTATTTAATGAACACTGCAACAGAAAGATTTCCCCCTGCATGTTAATAACAACGATGAAAAAGGCTCCAAACTTCTAATCATCTTCTTAATAAGAACATGAAACATCCTCAAGCAAATGATACCTCCTGAAAAATATTATTTGCAAAGTACATCTTCTCATACAATAAAGACATTTTATCAATTCTAATCTAAACATTCATCCAATCTAAAAACTATTTCTTTTAGCAATGGATAGCTTATTCTGTATGACTTTCACTGCAGTTAATTGGATTTTCTCCACATCCCTCTCTTCTCCTGAGCTTGAATTTATATTCACAATAATTCCGCCATCCCTGCAAGAGCGCTAACTGAAGCTGGAGGACCAGTTGGGGCCACTATTTATGTGATAAAATTCAGTTAGTTATTTTTTAGAGACACAAGTCATTGATAGTTCCCTGGTTTCCAATGCCTTGTATTTTTACTAACATCACAGAATATGGGGTGCTCCTCTTCCTGTGACCTTGAGCGTGGGTTCAGACAGGGCTCTGGGAATAGATTTCTTGCAACAGCTATTTCTGCAAGGACTGGAGAGGGAGCAAAAAGGTACAAAAAAACACTTAAAATATAAGTGCCTTCGACATTAAAATTTTATCTCTCTAATTTCATTGGAACATGGCAGGGAGCTCCCCAACCCAAGCTTCACACATAACCGCTACACTTATAGAAGGCTCTCCCCTCCACATATTGAAAGTAATTTTAGGTTACTGCTCTGAGCTTCACAAAAGAAAGCCGCCTGTCCAAAATAAGACACAGCTGGGCAAAATTAGAGTTTTGATATTCTTCTAGTTGTAAAATAATGTTATCTGGAAGACAGAATTTATTCTTGAAAACCAGTCAAAAAGGTAGACCTGGAAGTTGTCTCCGCAAAGCGGGTGCCAGGGAGGTCTCGGCACCACCATTTGAAGGAAGATCCTGGCACGGCACTTCCTGTATGGGCCCAAGCTGGTCATGTGACTTCCCTGGGCCTCAGTCTTCCTGACGGAAAACCAAGATCTCACAGACAAAGCAAATACAGACGCTGCACTTGAGATGATCTTCCTGAAGTAAACAAATTAGAGAATTTATATGTCAACTGTGGCCTCTGGAAATCAGTGAGAAATGAGTTCGCTAAAATAATTCAAGAAATCAGTATGAATATCCTGTAACATGCCAAAGCTATATTTGGTTTTTTAAACAAACACTTTTCCCCCTCCATTGCCAAGGCACCGAGAGGTAGATGATGGGGGACAAACTGTGGATTAAAGATGAAGTGCATCTAAGTTATCACATGTAGTCAGTCTCTAAAGAGTACCAGTGGAACTGTAGCAAACGAAAAACCATTTTTATCTAAGTGCTTAAGAAAACTTCGTCTTTGTAAACTTCAATTTTACAACAGGAATGATTACATGTATTAGAGGAACTAAAACTTGATGAGCTTATCCATTAAGTTAAAATTTCAACATATGCTTATTTGTAGAACAGATTTGCTACTTTTGGTCTAGCAGAATAATTCTATGCTAAGTTAACAGGAGAATTCAAATTGTTTTATTTTGCAAATAAATTAAACATAATTTCTCCAATGTTTGTTGTTTCCTCCTTAATTTTTCAGCATAAAAAATGTAACTTTTTTATGTGTTCATTTTAACACTTAGACAAATAATGAGATCCTTGGCACTGACAGTGGACTTCCTTCACCACACGGCAAGATTTCTGCTCTTTTCTTTGCTGTTCAAGCGGTGTCTGGCACTTAGAACAGGCATTCTGTGAACATAACATATATGCACAGTCACAGAATGCCTGCTATGACTACACACACACATCATGGTTCTAAAATGAATATTAACAGAATACATAGTGACACACTAGGTGCTTGTCAGAGAAAATTCTTTTAAAACAGATAAGTCATAAGTACACACATAAAAACAAACATTTATAGAGTGTTAATGTATTGGGACAGGAGTCACATTTATCATCCCCAAGAAATTAGCTCTAGCTTAGGAGACAAGATATATTTATATAACTGAGAATATGAGGCATCATACGTTGCATGAACTGAGAAGGGACAAAAGGTGCCATAAGAAGCAACACTTAAAATGCATTAGAGTCATGTAGATGGGCACAAATACTCCAAAGAAAATTTCAGGAAGAGGTGTACAATGGCGGCAAATAATTTAGGAGAGGGTCTATGTATACACGCAAACATATACTTACATCACCCACAAACGAAAAGGCTTGCCACTCACTAGCTATGAAATCTTGGACGAACTCATTAACCATCCCTCTAAACCTTAGATTTCTGATGTTTTAAATGTGGATAACAGTAGTTACTCAGAGTCGTTGTGAAAGTAAAGTGTAAAAACTGACTGCTTCCACGTGAAGTGCATACGCAGTACCTGGTGCCCAGAGGACGCTTTAAAGACATGTTAGCAATAATAGAACTGATTTACATTAAACTTACTGCACCCCCCTCACAGCCCAATTATTCATTCTTATGTCATTTAATTTGTTCTCATCATGACTCTTCCCATCCCCTTAATCAGTCTGGTTGCTGGTCTGGGAACCCCCTGGTCTACCTTTTCTAGAAATAAGTGACCCGGATGGAGTTCAGTGTCGCAGTGTCCCATGAGGTGACACAGCGCACAATGACTATCTCAGCTTGGTGATATAATGCTTTATATAGAATGCATGGAATTATGCTAGTTTATATTCTATCAAATCTAATTAAAGAGCACAATTTGAAAGTCACTTTTTTAAATTGCCTTTATTCTTACTATCTCTGAATCGCCTATCATAAACCAGTTCTTGTGTTTATGATGATTTTTGATACAATACAGGCATGATCCTACCTTTCACCTTAACTTGAACAATGTGTGAAATAAACAGGCTCTTCAGGGAAGTTTAGAACTCATTTTGTCACATAGATTTTCATGACAGTGGCTTTTCTTGCTACTTACTTTTGACTCATATTATCCTGTAAGTTAAAATACTTTGTGCCATTTCTGTTCTGATTACTAAAGTTAAGGGGAAGACCAGAGAGAAAGCCAATATCTGTGTGACATCCTATGAGGTGCCTCTTTAGGCTAATTCTTTTGTTATTGATCTTACTTTGCAATGTGGGCTTTGTATGTCCATCTTATGACATGGCTGGTTGTGTCTGGAAGCGGGTATACATTATACTTTATTGACTTAAGCTCTCCCATCTGCACTCACTAGATGAAAAAATACTCAGTTCCAAACTAAGTTAAATTAATTTGAATAGTTTAGTGTCTTGAAACAATGTATTCTATTCTCAATTTAAAGGAATTTTACACACACACAGACATTTAGCTTATAATCTTGAACAATTTATTATAGCGACCAAATACTATATATGTATTCTTTAAAAAAAAAAAATCTTGCTTGTTTTTAAGATTCAGTTGGCCTCTGAGTATGCACAGATGGTCTTAATGTTTTAATTACTCAGTTTGAGGGACCGACTGTACTAGAAATGGAATGAAACCTTCAACCTCCTGGTTTTTGTCCCATTGGCACTTGGTTCAGATTGAACTCTTATTGTTTTTCTCTAAGAAAAAACACAGACCACCTGCCCGCCTCCACCAAACCAACCAGCCAAACAAAAAGCCCCACCAATCTCCAAGTTCCTGACATGTATTCCTTTGTCAAACCTTCAACAACATAAACATCATTAGTTTCTGTTTAACTCTGGGATGTAAAAATCACTCTAGCCTTTCTCTCTTACCAGGTGTATACCGAGTAAACTAGCAAATTCAGGACCCCGGGTTAAAGACATCAAAGTATTTCTTTTAACATAAATTAACTAGTTATTTGCTTGAATTCTCCACTATAGTTTATGGTGTAACCTTAGCTCCTACTACAGAAGAATGTAAACCTGTCATTATTTAATAAAAGGAATGAGAAATGCTCTTGGCCCTTGACATTCACGATACAACATTTAACATTTATAATGATACAGCAGCGAGTTTTTAGAAGATGGTGCGGTATCCAAAATTGTAAAAAAAATTCTATAAGCCAAGCATATGCATAATTTCTAGTTAACTTCGATTTTAAAATCACTTTATTTTTTTATTATCAAAGAACTCTAATAAATTTAGATACTCTACTATATAAAAAGAAGAAAAAAAATCATTCATAATCCTGGCAATTATAATCTTAAGGTTTTGGTCTTTTTTTCTTATAGTTAACATTCGATTAGCGACTCAGTGAAAGATTTATCTTATAAGTTCCACCTGAGTATTGATTTCAACTAAAATTAACTTAAAATCTAGAAAAACTCCCATTTGAAATCACTGATTGGCATGTATAAAGAGATATCTTGAAGAATGGCCCTAGTAGGACATGGGATCATCTTTATTTTTTCTTTATTCCTTTCTGCATTTTTGAGTTTTTATAGTGAACATTATTTCTTTTATTTTTTAAAAAAGTAAAATTATTCTATTTTGGTTGAAAATTTTTACTGGCAGGTATTTTGTTTTACAATAGTCAACCGACCCACAATAGCACCCTTGATATTTCTTTATAGATTACGAAAATGTCAAAAATAGTTAATTCCTTCAAAAAGTGTCATAAAATAGGCAAATATAAATGGTAAGCCAAACTGCCAGGTTAAACCCCAGACCTTGAATTTCTGTAGGCAGTGACTTGACGCCTGTTCATATGCTAATGTATATATCACCCTGCCCCACGTGCAGGGGAGCTGTTCAAATTAAGTAAACCCAGGCCTCAGCCTAACGAAGCCACAGACATGCCACATACAGAACTGGAGAGAGGACTGTCCCAGAAGTATTAGTTTGAGAGGTAATAACGAGTGTTCTAAGTTGACAGTCCCCTGTGGCTGGCTGGCACAGGCAGAGCCCAGAGTTAATGAGGCCGAGGCCAGGGCCAAGGTTTCAGGCGGGAGAACAGGGAGCTCTGCTTTGCTCTACAGCCACTGAGGGTGCTCGTAACTCCAGTTACCTGCCAACAAAGGCCGGCTGGTTGTGAGGGAAACCTGAATAACAATATGAATAAAGTAATCAGAGTATTAAAAACTCATCTTCCTACCAAGTGTACAGCAATTGAATAGAGGGCACAACTACTTTCTATTTTCAAGAATAGAGGATGCAACTTTCAGGAATAGAGGATGCAACCATCCTCTTCTGAGCAACTAATCAGAAGACCCTATCTCAAAGGAGAATAAGCAGCTGGGCCAAAAGAAAGGAGTGAGGGTTAATTCTAACTTAGTCCTACCCGGCGCTCTTCTAGGCAATTTAACAGCAAAGACCAGTCTCCAGATGTGAGCAGCAACTGTGTAGCAAAAGGCAGAGAATATCATATCCATAAAACATGGTCTCATGATTCCAGGACATTATGTGTCTATCTATATTTCACTGAGGTATGGAAATCATCAAGGCAGCCATGAAATGGGACTGGTAAGTAAAGGCCTGCTCAGAAAAAGGTGGGATTGTATAAATGAACTATCCTTTTGACGATGATCATATGGATCTTTGTTACAAATAGTGATGATGATGATAATTTATTGCTCTGTAGCTATGTTAAGCAATTTATACTCATTGTCTCATTTACTTGCAAAAACACCCCCAAGAGAGGAGCTCCATGATTCTTTTTTTAGAGAAAAGTACAGCTTAGAGGGGTTACGTAACTGGCCTAATCTCGCCCAATGAGTTAGAGTCAGGATGAGCAAGACCCCCAAGTGTTGATTTCCAAAACTTCCAAAACTTCTTAACAACAGAAAAAGTAAATCCAATTTCCTGCAGATAGTTAACTTTTTCAGGGATGGGCGACATCTGCTGATTGAGAGGGGGTTAGAATAAGACAGCTACTGCCCTCTAGAATTTTTGTCAAAAACTGAGGGAGTTAAAACCTCACAAGAGAGAAGAAATGCATCAGGAAATGAGGTTGTGGCAGCACATGGGATCTGTCTGCCTATTGCTCATCTGTAGCTGAGGAGTCTTATCTGTATTAGAAGAAGAAACTGTTAACAGCCCTGTGCTCATCCATCACATGGCTTAGTAACTTAATTCGATAAGGTATCGCGAGCTCATCAATGCTGGTCCAGCTGCTCAGATATACAATAAAGAACGGGGGCTCACTGGGGACTAAGCACCAGTGGATATAGAGTAGTGACAACAAGGAGGAAGTGACAAAGCATTAGTTACTAGGATACTGGCTCTTTCCACACGAGGCTATTGCTGTGTTCTGGAACAGAAGTTCACACACATGCAGACACCAGGGCTACGACCTCAGGCGGCTTTTCAGCCAGATGCGGTGGTCAGCATAGGCATCTAGATGAGCGTGGCTGTCCCTGCATCAGCCTTTGCTATTTCCGAAACAGGGCAGACATCGAACAAACTCTCTGGTAACTACTTGGCAAATCCTCTTTTTTCCATCCAATGTATGTGTGAGTACCCATGTGCGCATGCACGTGCGCGCGGACACACACACACACACCTGCCAAATTATCTTTATAAACTATGTCTGTTCATCGGGAGGCAGCCTGGAATGGCAACAGTGTAGGATTTGGAGACAGAGAGAACCAAGTTCAAGTCTTGTCTCTGTTCCCAGGAGTGACTTTCCCTGCGGCTGCTCATAGTCTCTCGTTTCTCATCTGTTGAAGAAGGACACCCTTCCTTCGAAGGAGTTCTGAGGATAAAGTAAAAGTAACCCACGTTATGCAGCCAGTGGTGTCTGTCACATGGGACACTCAGTGAATGTCATTCACCAGCACTACTGTTAGTAGCTGCTCCTCAGGAAGTGCTGATAAATCATATTTTATTTCCAGCATGAGAACCTTCTTGGAAGCAAGCAGGTATTCTCTCATTATTTAAAAACAATATTTTATAACAAAGGAAGATCCTTCTCTCAGTATAAATAAGTTTCTTTAAATAATTAGGAAACCAAAGAGAAATATAATTAACAATTAGAAAGAAATGAAAAGCTACTTATAATAGGAGGGCTGGCATACTTTGGAGAGAGAAATTCTCGCTGCTGGTTCGTCTCTTCAAAATGCTAACAATGACTCCTTTAAAAAGAGAAACTTTTTTTCATTTTAATTTTAAATCAACATAGAGTAAAATTGATTTTTTTTGTAGTTTTATGTGTTAAAATCCATAGAGCTGTACACCAAAAATGTCAACTCCACTGTTAAAAAATGAATTTTAATATATCAAGAGATTAAGTAAAAAATAAAATTAAAATGAACTAAAACTAAAATGAATTAAAAAATAATTTTTAAATGAATATTAATGCATCAAGAGACTTATGTAAGTATCCTACAATCAGGCTGCAGAGCTTTCCTCACCCTAAGAAACCTAAGGGGAGAAGTGTGGTTTCATTCAGCACTCACCCACTGAGTGCTCACTTATACTTATGATGGCCGTGCCGGGTACGAGGGAGACAAAGCTGAAGGACAAGATCCTCACCTCACAGCATCAGTGCTATTGGAGAAAAGTCTTTTCAGGCCGATTCATTATATATCCCTTTACCACTTTACAGATGAGAAACGTGAAAGAGCTTAGTGAGATGGAAATCCACTGTTAGGAAGAACATCATTTCTTATCCAAATATTGTATAAATGAAGAATAAAACAGAGGTATAGAGAAGCTAAGTGACTTCACCATGTCACACAGTGGATCCAGAACCAGGGCCAGAGCAGGCAGCCAAAACTATTTTCCAATGTATCGAAAAAACGCAATAACAAAACTTTCTCTTCCTTTTATTCCAACTGATGTCTCTGCAATATCATGGCATTCCTTATATGCACTGATACAATCAAATTACACTGTAGAATCCATTTTTTTATGAGTTTATCTCTAAGTTAATAACAGAACAAAGGAAAATAGGGCTAAATACACGTTTAATATATTACTTTTCCTGGCATAGGCACTTACTGTGATACACACAGGAAGGACAAGTGGCTGAGATCCAGAATACAACAGAAGAGTGAATCTGGATGCTCGGTGATGCTGGCCATCCCGAGGTGGCTATAACTGAGAATGGCATCTGAGGGGCCAGAGCTTACATCCATTGAGCTCTGTATTTAAGTATGTCCAAGTAGGCATGGCTACCTTTTGATTACATTGCCTTCCCCACCATCCAGGCCCTGCTGCTAGCTGCAGCCCCAGCATTCACATCTTCATTTTCTCCCTCTGCCTGTGCCACGACAACATGACAGTTTAATTTTGAAGGTCATTTTTGAGGTGGTACAATGCAAAAGAGCTCTGTTTCTCTCTGCCTCTACCGTGAGACAGAACAGCAAAACACTTCAATGGATAAGTCAAGTAACTTAAGAATGAAGTCAAAAGGGACTAATCACCATGAGCTCCTACAGAAAAATCCTCATTCTAGACACAGATCAAATGAATGGCGGCTCTGAGGTTGGTAAAACTCCCACTGACTCCTAGCCTTCTGCAGCATCTGTAAAGCTTCTGAAGCAAGCTTTCCTAAAGATAGAGAAATTACTGCCTGGAATCCACATGCTTGAGTTCTGTCGAGATATCAATGGCTGGTTTTGCTATAGCAGAAAATATTCTCAAGTTCTGAAATAGGGATGACGTGAAAAATGTTTTGTTCACATGCAAGAGAGTTTGGGAGACGTCTGATCTATTTTGAAGAATGTTCTGAATGAGTCAAAGATGCTGCTCAAGTTATGATTAAAAATCAATGATACCTAAATTGTAGTTAGCAAACTTATGACAGTTCTATTCTGTCCCTTGATCAGAGGTTTCAGAATAGTAAATGCATTGACTAAGCCTAGATCTCATTTAGAAAATGAAAGGAATATGGAACATAAACATATCAATATTTATTGATAGTATTGATCTCAATGATAACAATGTGTTACCTTTTCAATGAAAGTTATGAGGTCTGAACTAATTTCAAAGTATCTTTCTTGATGTGGACATTAGCCAGCATAAGGTTTTTTCAACTCACGTCATTTATATTATGGCTTCATGATCAGAAATGTGTAACTTCATAAGTAGAACAATCGTTTGGAAAACTTTGGATTTGCTTCTCTTATATTTCATTACAAGCCCCTTAATTTTCATAATCATATTAAAGAACTCCAATAAAACTTTCAATGACCCAAGGGAAAGGCAATTTTAAACAGTCAACCATAATTAAGCAAAACAATTGTACTAACATCATTTCAGCAAATGTAAGGTGTAATTTGAGTCTGGGGACAATCATCTTCAAAAAAAAATTGGAAAACAGCACACTGTAAACCTTTGCATCATAAGCACATTTCGTCAACAGCAGCCTCAGGGCTCCATTGAAATCAATTAGGTGTATTTTATAGTTAACAATGGGAAAAAAAACTTTGATTTTGTGTTTCTGAACTAAAAAACAGCTGATGCTGAAGTCATTGGAACTTTCAGGTGAGAATCAGCAGGAGCTGAGACTTTAACACCTGATGTTGAACTTGCCTAATCGGACTATATTTAATCGGTTACACTGATATCTGAACTCAATTTTAAAATATTCCTATGCTGGCCTAAATTCTCTGACAATGCTACGCAGTCCAGGTGTAATGAGGAAAAACTTTTCAATGTATTACAAAACAAATTAATAAAGTATTCAAATCCTTTTGTAGTGTTTTATTTTTAAAAAACATTCTTCCAACTCTATTCTCTTGATCAGTTTTCAGATGTGAATCCATGAATTGTAATCACATGAATGGCGAGAGACACAAAGGCAAGCAGAGGGGCTTGAATTTGGAGAAGGATGCCAAGCGCTCAGGCAGTGAGGGGAGAGGGCAGGAAAAGAAGGCTCAGTGACAGAGGTGAAAGCCTGCCTGATGAAGAAGAGGTCAGGTCTTAAAGAAATGCAAGAACTCACCTCCTGAGGCTGTTCCTTGAGGCTTCTCACTTTTTAAACCTCATCTGGGGTCCAGCAAATGCAAGGGATCCCAAGGACTTCGTGGCTTGTTTTTGCTGTGGCTATTTTTACTGCGAGTAGGCAGCACACAGTGGTGATGTGTGCTCCGCATAGAGTCCCCCCACCCCTCTGAGGCTGGGCATCTGAGGGCTGCTGTCACCAAACCCCAGTGGGTCATGGCTGAGGACTGAGGCTGAGGGTGGGAGGAGGGGCAGCCACATTGTGGCAGAAGGAGAGGGAGGAAAGGATGATGAAAAGAACCCTTTCACAGGTATATGTCTTGATGGTCGATCCCATGCATAATCTCACTGGACCCTCACTTCAGTCTCATGGAAGAGAGAAGAAGGAGGGTGGATCATCCAGAGCAGGTGTGAGAGGTGGTTGCTGGGTGAGACGAAGCAAGCCCGACACAATGGCACCGAGACAGGGACAGAGTGAAAGAAGAGAGTGCTGGCCAAGAGCTGTGTCGCCCCCCGGCTTAGTTCCAGAGCTTTAGCACATTGGGGTATGTATGAAACTAGTCTAAAAGGCCTCAGGTGTCTGGCTATCAAAACAGAGTTCCAGCAAATCCAGTGCTGTCAACAAATGGGAAATAGGTGACATTTGCCTTAAATGAGTCCCCCAGCGCCACTTTTTATGCCCTTCCTCCTGCTGTTGAGACTTGCCAAGCTCCTACTGGATCTAGGCCTTGTCCCATTTGTATAATTCTGGGGAAAGTTCTCTTGAACACAGTCAGGGAAGAACAGTAATATCTCTCTATTATTCAAAAAGATCAATATTGGACTCTATACAGTTTCATCAAATGACAGGCATCTGGTTGTCACTTGCCCTGTGCTCAGTCTTAAGCCACCATCTGCCATTGTGTGTGTGTGCCTGCAGGTACGCTAGTCTGTGTGTTTGTGCGCTGGGGCAGGGAATGCCTCCCTGTTTACAGTTTAACTGGAAAACAAGACTTATTAAGCTTACAACAGCAATTCACTCCTAAAATATATTCCTCCTTTATCATATAGAGGGAGTACTCAGGATTCATTAAGATTCAGTCTTCTGATTATCTCTCTTTCAAATGGTTGATTGTTTTGCAACTCTTGGATAAAAAAAAAAAAAAGAAATAAAATAAATAAAAATAAGCACAGCAGCAAATGTTTTCAATAAGCAACCCTTACGCTAACTGTTGAGAGAGGTAGCTGATCTCCTGCCATCTAATTTAATGTAAACAAGTCAGGACAGAAAAAGTGAAACCTCAGCAGGGGGGCTCCTGGTAAAAACATTTTCAAAGTGGGTGGAGCACAACTGCCCCCTGGTCCTCAGATGAAGGGTCAGAGGTCACTGCAGGTTGGGACACCATGGATTGAGTTTCACTCACTCAGGACAAAGCTAGTTACTTAAATAAGGCCTAGAATCACTGAAGGGTTAAATGCATATGCCACCTTTTCTTTTACCAAGAAAAGATGATTTTTTTTCCCCCTCCATTTTTACAAATCCTCAAATGTACACACTAATAAAGACACACAGGAAAGCTTATGGAATTCCCAATTGATATTTATCAAACAGATTTCATTTTAAAATTCTCAATCCCAACTTTGAATTAAAATAACCAGTATGATTCTAGTTTTTAAGGTGTTATAAATTCCCTTTAGAATGGACATTGAAGCTTTATTTAAAAAGTTCAAATGGGTGACTTAAAAAAGTATGTCTCCTGTCCTTTTTCAGAAAACAGAAATTTTATGTCAAAAGAGGCAGTGATCTAACTTCATAAGAGAGAAAAAAGTAATGAGCTCTCTCTGGACATAATATGCCTGGGATTCTCATGCAAAGACTGTACTTCTCCAATTTTTCAAAGCAAGAATATTCTCCATGGTGTAAAACAATTGTAAGTACTTTTGCTAATTAATGAGCTGGCTTTTAGCCATAAATGAGCAAAACTGCCGTTTTTTAAGAGACACATTGCCATGAACATAAGACTTACTTTTTTTCCCTATATGTATCATTTTTAAAAAATCAGTTTCTGTCATGGACGCAAGTCAAATTGGGAATAATGAGCCCTTCTCTAAAGTGCAAATAATAGCATTCATTAAAGAAGAAGTACTTTAGCAAAGAAAAGTAACTGACAATAAGAGTGACGCATAAGTGAAGATTGCCTGCAGGTGGCCTGAATGCAGGAAGCTGAACCAAATGACAGAGGTTTTGCATGACTATTTATTCAGTTGTTTAAGACAAGAACTCTAATATTAGTGAGTTCTCATCTAACATCACTAATGACATCCCTTCTGTCCTCCATCTTCAGAATCCTTGCCAGCAGCATCAGGGGATGCCGGCCTTTTAAATACATTTTTAACAAGGCTGTTGATAATATACCATATACCACACCTCATGTCATAGGCACATCGATAGCCGATCTCCTGTGAGTCTAATTTTGCACAGGCTAAAAGAGAACGGACAAGGCAGAGAAGGGAGGCAGCAAATGCTACAGCAGGCCTGAGTGATACATGACATGTTGATTCCCTGGTTCCTCTCTCAGGGCAGCGGCACAGAGTAGGAGCTGTGTACCCAGCAACTGGTCCTTTACAGACACGAGGCCTTTATCAGTGGCCATACCAGATGTCATGGTCATGCACAAACTCAAGGAGTCAAGAGCCAGCAGAATCCCCAGGTGCTCCGAGCTATCAGCAGGGTTCAGGACATACTATCCGAGGTCACTGCGGGCACTTAGCCCTAGGTTTTGATATCTTAAAAAAATTATAAAGGGCATCCATAGGTCTTCAAGAAATACTGAACACTGGAAACTGCTATAAAAAACAGACATATTAAAACTTCCCCAAGGATTTAAATATCTCAAGTTCTTTAAACTTTCAGAAATATACTTGTCTGATATATATGAATAGTCTGACTAAAGAGGACAATATTATTTGAGGATGACCATTTTAATGCGAACAAAATTTTCACATATATTTTGATGAAAAAATGAAACAAAGCATATTTTAATCCTATTATTTAAAATTAGCTAGAAGGAAAAAATATGACTTTAGATCTTTCCACTTTGTTAACCTAAGAATCCCTGATTCCTTTAAATTCCAATTCTTGGGTCAAGAGATGAACATATAGATGTACTAGTTGTTTTAATGAGACACAAACTTCATTTCACAGGAAACATCTTCTCGTCAAAAGTCTAGCAGAATATTTGATAGGAGCATTGTTGGGTTATCAGGAACCCAAAAGATTCAATAGTACTCAACTTCTTTTAATATCATACTGTTATTAGGAAATGCAGTTAGCATTAATATGATGGCTAGGTGGAAGGCCAGGGGAGGGAGGGAGCAATTGGGGGGATCGTTTTATAAACTATATAGATGTCTAACCATTGTACTGTATACTTGAAACTAATTTAAATAAATTTTTAAAAAAGAAATGAAAAAAAAATCATGCTATTAAACATTGTAGAAATGAAAGGGAGACTTGACATAGAGATGCCATCAGTGCTAGCGTTAGAGTTTGGGCAGGTAAGAGAAATGTTCTGAGAAATGAAGCACAGCTGACCCTGTTTTTGTAAGATAAGAGATATTAAAATTAATGTTAAATATTAATGTGTTGTAGAGAAACTACCATCAGAGTCAAAATTTAACATCTTTTATATAGAGAGAAAATATTTCTCAACTCAGTTTTCTTAACCAAGAGCAAAGAAACTGGAGTTTGAGAGACATGGGTTCAAATATTGCTAGTTCCACCACTTATTAGCTTTGGGATCTGGGCTGAGTCACATCTCTAAGTCTCTGTAAACTCTGTGTACTATAAAGTGGTTTTTAAAAAAGGCACTTTATAGGGATGCTGTGAAAACTAAATGAGAAAATGCATGCAAATTCTTGCAAGAGAAAGCAGTTAATAAATGTTAGCTATTATTAGCTATCATGAACATTATTATTTTTATGGCAAAGTTTTGGCAATGGTAATACTATGTCAAGTAAGATATTTATGTACAGAAATCCAAAATAGTTACCCAGTTTGATTATAACTCATATGTAAACTTCATCCTCAGTTACCAAAAATCCTACCTAGTGGAGATTAGATTCATTGAATATTTAACATATTTTTCTAAAATTATCTACATGTTACAAGGATAGGAAGATTTTGTAAAATTCATATCAAAATGTGAATACCTGCACAATATTGTCTTTTTGTGATATGTGTTCCATGTGAGGCCAGGACTGAGGATTTCCCAACATATAACATAAAATAATATCTCACGTATCTCCTGTTACCACAATAAATGTAAAAATGCATCCTGCATGTGTGCGCTCACATGTTACATGTATGTGTGTGCTGTAGGTGGTGGAGAGAAGAAGAATAGGAAGAATATGAGGAGTATTTGGGTTTTCTTTCTTTCTTTCCTCTGTTCAGTAAGGTTGTGATTAAATTCCTCGGTGACAGGTTAACATATATCAAAACTTCTCTTTCATGGGTGAATTGCCCCACATATTTTGTGTGTGAGTGTTGGACAAGGCATTTGATGAGACCAGTGGAGATGGAACGTATCTCTTGTAGGACAAATCTCTGTATTGAAGCCAATGGCTCCTGAAGCATCTGGAACAACTCAAGTTGTTATGGCTCTTCCACATACGACGAGAAAAGGATATATCCAGCAGTACGAAGTGGAAATAATTTATCATTCTGCTTGACTGACATAATAGATATTAATTACCACCGACTTATGCCTCAACTGTAAAATGAGAGTGACCTTCCTCGTTGACATCCCAGCCACAGCCTGGACTTGCTGACCGGGACCTGTGGTGGTCCAGGATGATCTCAACCATCTGATTTCTAAGAAAATTAGAATTTAGTCCACAGTGGCCATTCGCAGACAGCTTCCTCTTGGCTTAATTTTTCAACAGAGTGGTGGTAAGGAGTATGGCGTCATACCCTGCTGTGATTCGCTCTCCCAACATTAGCAGAAGGTGACAATATACTGCTTCTTACATGCTGTATCAAGGTATTTGTGTGTTATCTCATTTAATCACAACTATTTCACTGGGTTGTCATGAGAATGGATACACAGCCTTTTGGCCTGTGACTTGCACATCATAAGCATTAATAAATGTTGGTTCTTTTTCCTTGAACTTTAATTCTTATATGTCTGTAAGGTCAGTGTTATCACCCCCACTCAACGGATGTGGAAACGTGTCTTGGGTCTTAAAGACAAGAAATGGCTGAGTAAGGATTTAGGTCCAGTTCTGGCCAATCTGACCCCAAAGCCGGGCAGTCATCTCCTACAAAGTGTGTTTCTTCTTTAAGATCAGAGTCATGATAATGGAATTGACTAAACACTTAGAAATGCTCAGAATCTGGAAAGGATATAAGCAGAGAGGAGGGAGGACAAAGGCAAACCAGGGAAAAATAGGGGGAGAAATAAGAAAAAAAAAGAGCAGAAGGCAAAGTTCCTGTTGGAAAACTGAGTGGAGACGTCTGCGCCTTTCACCAAGAGCCTCAGTCTCTATCAGCATGAGCATCCCCAATCTCCCCGCCCCACCCATGCAGGTATAAAATGGACTGTTGGTCATTCGAGGACACTGCATTTCTTCTTTTCAATCAATAGAAAAGGCCACTCTTTCATATATCATGTAATATGTTATCTATTTAGAAAGTGACAGGGCCCTAGACTATCTCTCTTTTTTGCTCCATATATTGCTCCTATGTGTATTTCTGCCCATTCCGCCGTCTTACTTAAGGGTGCTCAGTTCACTAGCATCCAAACTGAATTTATGATGCTATCAGATGAGCCGTATTGAAGAATCCAACACTCACAATTATTCCTCCCCTACACCATGCTTTTAATTTCTTATATTCCCACAACTTCACCAATATACATTTTTAAACATCTCTAATAAACTCATGTGAGAATCTGAACTCCTGTTGTCTAGGCCCACTCTCCTGGACCCTGTGGCTGTCAACACCTCCGTAAGCAGCCTTCCACCTTTCACACTGTTCCAGCCTGATCCCTGATGGCAACCTCTTCTAGCCCAAATTAGCATCATTATTTTGTTTTCTCTTCTCTTTTTTCCAGTTTTGATTTCCTTACTCAAAGGTTAGAATACTCTGCTAGGCTTTGAGGGCTACCGAAATATTCAGAAAAGGGCCTCACTTAGACAGAGAAATAATTCCCAATGAGTCACCATAGAAAGATAAAAATATAAAGCAGACAAGACCACACATGTTTCGTTAGTCCTCTGGTACCTTGTGGAGCATCAAACAATGGGAAGGTTGATGGGAGAGTCTGGACAGGGCGCAGGGGTTGCTGGGGGTCAGGCTGCAGCAGTGGCGTGAGAGAACACTGGATGGACCTAAGTTCATTTTAGGGTTGTAAGATGCCTGTATATAACACTTCAGCTAATGGGGTGGGGGTAGGGGGAGCAAGAAGAAAGGCTGTTCATGTCAGGAGTGCAACCCAGTTAGAAAACTCTCGTATTGAGGATGGAGTGGAAGCTCTTGCAAGAGTCCAGAAAAGTGTCTTATCTTCACCAACGCTTGCACCACCCGGCTCATAAGAGTCATTAGGACATTCTTCTTGAAAGCAACTTCCTCTCTGGAGTCTGTCCTTTTCTATTTCACTGTTAAAAATCATCTTAAATAAATTGAAAACTCCACTGGCTTCTCTTTGTTCTTCATACCACCTTAGGTCTTTACAAAACTCCCCAACTCTTCTACTAGATGAAGCCAACCTTTATTTCATCCACACTCCCTGTATTCTACTCAGAAAATCTGTTGGCCTAACTTGATTCAAGTCACTGAATAGATACATATTTACTGTGGATTATAAGTGTATGGCCTCCTATTCATTCAGTTGTGTGGGGGATTTAAAGCATCCATCATCCTGTAGTGAAGATGTCTACTAAATAACAGGGATAAGGGGCAAACAAATGCCCAGGCAGCTCAGAGAATGGAAGGCAAAGCAGTCAATACTGCTCCATTTTATGACTGTTTCATTTAATGGCAAAAAAAACCCATCGACTTTTTTTCTGTTATAAATTTTCCACCTTATTTTAATTTCTTTCAGGGTAACTTTTCATGCTAATTCTTATAACGTGGACTCTTTTGATTAAGTAGTTTATAGTTCTTTGGGGTCTACCAATTGGGAGCGGGTAGGTGTTGGTGATTTCAGAGAGCCATCATGAAGTCGCTGTCACTATTAACTTGGCCATACATGCAATTCTCATGAAAGAATTCAGTTCTTCTTCCTTTCGTGTCATCAGTGACAAGGTAAACCTAATACAAAGGCCTACGGTTTCATGCTCTGTGGGGCAGGGCGGGGCGGGGTGGGGCGCCTGTTCTGAGCGCCAGGAGAGAAGAAGGACAAGGGCCTCCTGTCCGCCCTTCCTTGTATTTGCCACCACCACTACACAAATGAGAAAAAAGAGTGTGGCTCTTTATACTGAACCTGTCATGTAATGAATCCCTGACACAGGGAGAAACCTTTAACAATTCTTTATCAGGAGACGTCAAACACCAGAAAGTGACATTTGGAAGACAATTAAAAACTTTGTAAAGTCAGGACTTTTCAGTAGAGGAAGACCACGAGATGACTTTTCAGCACTTCAAAGGGTCTAGGCCATTGGAAAACCTAAAACGGTCAGGCCTGGTTTCATGCTCTGTGGGGCCGGGCGGTCAGGCCTGGTTTCCTTTAAGGATCACACCTAGCCAGGTTAACACACCAGCTTTGCTAACGGATGTCATATTAGCATGAACTGTAATGGCCCATTTTACTTATTAGGTCTCTCTTGCCTATTGGCATTCCAGACACCTTGCATAAATCTTGCAATAAAACCAATTAAAATCTCATTAAAAGATAAAACCTAAAACTATGCCAATAAATGCTAAATACACTTTAAAGACATTCATTTTGCATCACTCTTAGCAGGTATAAAATGGAATAGAATGGTGTAAATGTTACAAAGGCTTATTGAGGACAGTACCAATCTCAGGAGGTCAACTTGGAAAATACAATTAAATTAGTAGAATGTGCTCAGACTTGTCAAGTTTCCAGGTCTGGTTTCCATTAGTACTGTATTTAAGGGATTTCCTAAGCTTTATATGAAGCTCTGTTTCTACCTGTAATAAAGTAAAGGAGATATCTCTGAGATAAATGTGTGTTGAAAAATACATAAAATGTCATGATAGGCAAGCTGAAATGTCACTTTCAAAATTTAATCCTTTTGTCCAATTCTTAGCACCTATGTTTCACCAGAAAGCGTGCAATTTGCTCCATGAATATCTCTTACAGGAATAAAGAGTTACATTTTACACATGAAACTTAACAACTTGAGTGAACAGACATAAAAAGCTGACCCATCGAGAATTTTTTAGAAGTCTCAACTCCACGGATTAGAAAAATGCCTTTCTGTTACTCACTGCAGAAGTATATAAACACAGCCTCAACTTCTATTCTTTTTGCCAAGTGTGAAGCAAGATGACAAGAATCTTCTACGGCAAGAGTATTTCATTTAACCAAAATAAATAAATTAATTAATTCACAATTAAATGAGTGTTTAGTAAAGAAAAGAAATGCATGTGTGTGTATGGGGGCAGTTGGGAGTGACATATTTAAAAGTAATACATGAAATATTTGTATCCAAAAACACATAATAATTATCATTGGGTGGTGACATTTATGATTTTGCTTGGGCTTTTCTGTATTCTCCATGGTGTTTGCATTAAAGATGTAGTATGTAGCATTTTGCACTTAGTAAAATGTGCTCTCTAAAAACATGAGTGGTTATTAGAACTACAAAGAAGATAGTTGACTGAATCTATTCAATTGGTCTCAGTAAAAAGAACACAAAATATCTAAGTCGAATGGCTGACATTATTTCTCACATTAACGACATACTCTCATTCGGACACGACTGATGGTCTAAGATGGCTCTGCAACATTCTTGATGTCCTGTCACCTAATTCAATATCTTTATGCAAATATTTAAGAAACATGCATGAAATTGAGCAAGTGGGTTACACTGCTTTAACAATAAACGTTCATAATGCTATTTGTACTACTACTTGCAGAGAATAACACTGGATGATCTCTTTGGAAATTTTATAAATGGAACACTGTCAAATTTATAAGCAACATGTTAGACAGCAAATATGTTGCTTGGATTTTAGCGGTCTTAAACACTGCAAGCAGCTTAACCTTATCTCCCAGTGCCACTGCCTTCCTGGAGTAATTGATGCTTGGAGTCCCCAATTTCACATAAACCAGGCCACTGTTATTGTATACAGCAATCTGACTGCTGGCAGAGACAGGAAGCTTCACTGAACCCAGATCAATAGACATGTCAACAGTAAGCTGCTTAATCTAATTCGGCCTATCTCATCTCGGGGGCACAGACTTTGCAATTTCGCTGTTGGGTCCCTCTGGCAGGAAATGGTTTGGAAAGTTTAGTCTTAAGAAGTTTAAGTGATATGCTTATCCTTCAGGCTCTTAAATGTTTATTCAGCAGAATAGATGTTTTAAATGTTTTATAAATGGCAGTAATGTAAACAAGGCACTTCTTACTTCCCTCACATATGAAAACTATAATGGTGATTTCCTTGACTATGGACATAGAGATTAACACTACGGCCAATTACACTTTAGAGGAAATTGTTTTGGTTCACATGTTCTGAGCTAATGTCATCTTTAAACAGGAGAAACCCACTCCTATCCAATGGCATTCTTCCGAAAAAAAGGAAACTCATCATTTAAAATAAATATTTCGGACAAATGACTTCTTTAGTTATGACCTCAGATGAGTTCCCATCAAAACATCAGAATAGTCATATTCTTTCTCAGAATAGTGAGTGACAAGAACTGGTGGGTTCGAGGGAGGGAACTATTGCTAGCACCAAGGACTGGAATTCTGGCCCTGCCTGAGATATCACCCTCAGGCTGGGGTAAGCCACCTCACTGCAGGCCTGTCCCTAGCGCTTGCTCACTCTCTCCAGGAAAGCACACATAGATACACCATCATCACTTGGAAGATAGTGAGTGCTAAGTACCTGATACTGCCTGCAGTACTGATGCAAGTTGTCCTTTAATTATCACAAAAGGAAAGGCACAGATCCTTTTCAACACTTACAAAAATGCTCCATTTGTACCAGTCTCAATACTCTTGTAAGCCTTTGGAAAGGGCAATTCATTATCACTCATTGTTATAATGACCTTCGACAGAGCTGTAACAGGTGATTCGATCCCACCTTATGAGGGGCAGAGGGCATGGAAGACGGGGATAAAGAGGGAGGCCTGGAGGACAGAGAGAAGGGAGAAGGGCGTGGAGGATTAGGACGCAGGAGAGAGAGGACAGGGGAAGGGCAAAACTGATTCATTCTGTAATCAGCGGCATATGAGAATGACAGACCATAGGATATTTTAAGATCAGGTTTGCTTTTGGAAATTAATAGGGGGCTCCCCTACTTAACTGAAACTAGTCCACCATTTTCTAAGACAAGGCAGTGATATACCAAATCTGGACTAAAAGGGAAGCCCACAGAAGAGCTGAAGCATCCAAGAAATTTCCAACCAAGAGAGCTGAGAGTCCAACTGGAAGCACTCAAGTCTGTGTTGGTGCCCAGTGGTGAGCACTGAGAAATGACGGTTACGGACCTACTGAGATTCAAGAGCAATGCACTGAGGGTCCGAAGTGTGCAAGGCAGGTGTGCAAGGGGAACACAGTGGGGAGAAGGGAACATATGATCCATTTCCAAATTTTAGTCTTCAAGGGGCCTTATTCTATAGCTTTCACTAACACACAAAGCTATGCCTCGGCTTATCACCTGCTAGTCCACTAGTGATAAAACAACTCATTCGGTCACTAATCCTAAAGAATTTTGCTTATTTGGTGGGTGCCTGAATTTCAATATTTTAAGATGGATATTTAACAAAATTTCACAGGTTCAACCACACTTGTATTAATTTTAAAAGAAAAAGGTGGCAAACTAAGATTAACAATGACAAGTTTTTGTCTTATAGTAAGCACTCAGAATAACACCAAACAAACAAACAAACAAAAACCCAATATTAGAGATATCGACAGCAAAAATACAAAAAAGAAATGGTCACTTTCAACGGAGCCCGTCACGATCTGAAGTGATTCTTTGTTCACTCAAGAGTACATTAGCAGGAAAATTCATGAAGTGAGTACTGAAATTCTCTTTTCATGAAATAAGTATTGAAAACAGGACAGTCACCAAACAACGGAAAAGACAGAAGCTAATGTCACTCTGTGTGTGTGTGTGTGTGTGTGTGTGTGTGTGTGTGTGTGTGTGTGTGTGTGTGTGAGATACTTGTACCCACCTGGCAGCAAAGTGTTCTCATTTCTAGAAGATAAGGAAACAGTCTCAGAGGTTAAATAGTTTGCTTGAAGCCACATGACAGCGGCAGAGCCAGGATATGGATTCTGAAGCCTTTCTCACAATTCCTTTAGATTTTCCTCACACAGCTGCTCATGCTGCACACTGCATAGATGCGCTATGACTTAAGTGGGCAAAAATGTCAATCTGCGATTGTGGTGACAATTTTATGGCAAGTGACAATAAGTGTCCCACGTTAAAATGTTACAGAGGGAGAGAGGAAATAATGATTCCGGAAGATGGGATGCCTTTCCTAACTGGTATATTGGTGCTGTGTTGGTGACCAGAGGCCCTGCCTACAAGTATATCCGATTCAGAAGGCAAAAGAACAGAAGTGGCCCAGGGAACCCATGAGGAAGCTTTGGTTGCTGCCCAAGTTCTCATTCCAGCTCCGATTTCCAGAGTGTGCACTCCAGAAGTACATCAACTAACACCGAATAGGCAGTTCAGATCACCGCAGGAGGAAACTGCGGGCACAGGCCAAAAGTGGCTGCAGTATTCACAGGCCAAAAGAAGGAAGAAGAGCCCATTTTAAACACTCATCTTAAAAATCAAAATCCATTGACAGTTTAGGGATTGTTAATTCCCCTTCTCAATTGGGTCTGCCCATTTAAAACATTAAAAAACAAAATGAGATCTAGTAACCTTTCTTCTGGATTTCTAGATAACCTGAGTCTCTGGTTCTGCCAGATTAATCACACAAGGCAACCCTAGGGGCTTATCTCCCAGCTGGGGTGGGGGTGGGGCAGCATGAGGAAGTGCTGCAAGGTCCTTCCTGAGAAACTGAGAAAAGAAACACCGAATACCATCCTTCGGCATTGGCGAGATGCTGTAGGAAATAAACTCTTGTTTCTATCAATTAGCCCGTGGTTAAACTCGTTTTCTTATATGTCATTTTGCTGAAAGTCACAGAACCTATCGATGACATTAAGTGAGGACTTACTGTAGTGACAAACCCCATTGCCAGAAATAAAATAAGAGTTCTAGGAAAAAACCGGTTCCATATATTATGGTACATATTGGTAATTACAGACGAGGAAGACTCCGAAGAAATGTGCATTAGCTCTTTCATGTTAGCTGGAATATGTACCCCCGCCCCCGCCCAATTATGAAAACAAAGCTCACCTTTACGCACCTGGTGATTGTCTATGCAATGGCGTAGTCTAATGTTCAACAGGGATTGTTTTAATAGGGCTGGTAATGAGATCTGGGCGAAAAACCTCTCTGTTAATTTAGGAGTACTCCTGAGATGTTAAAATTCTACTTTGCAGGTGTTTAAAGTTCCTCACCGAGCATGACCCCAGCCTGCCCCCTAGTTTTGACAGTAGGTTTTAAATATCACCTGTAAATCTCTTAGTCAATTTGTCCCCATCAAAAATCACTTCTATGATCTTCTTGCCTCTATGCCAGCATGAGTTTCTTTTGATTTGCCCAGAACTAAAATGTTATTAATAATTTGACACTATAATAATCTATAAATTTTTGAAAACAATTCTCTACAGAGTTTGAACTCTAAGATCTTTCCCATCAAAGGCAAAGTAATCTCAAGGAGGCAGGATGGAATCGAGCAGCTGCTGTCGCTTCTGACCTTTTTGTTAAGGAATACATCAGTCCCTGTAAGCGAACTTAAATAAATGACTTGCAAATTAAAAGAAACATTTTTATGATTCACTGCAGTAGCTTGCTTTTTGGGATACAAGGTTAAAAGTGAACAGTAAACCTTTTAAGGTTATTGAAACTAAATTATTAACGCTGTGTTTCACCTTCCTTTTGTCCTTTTTATGGCATTCTCCCTGATTACTCACTGCAACTCTACTCCTACAAGTTGTAAATCAAATGAAAAATCTTTAAAGCACAAAAACAGCTGATTAAAATGTTCAACCACAGGGGAACTACAGAGACAATGGGGAATGACAAACTGCATTTTTTTAAAAATGTGAAGCTTCTAATAGCTTTTGAAAAAATAAGTTGTGAAAATTGTGCACTTTCATTTCTAGAAGTAAGCAAAAGGGACAGTCTCACGTTTGAAGTCCATTTGCAACCTTCAAAATAATGAGTACTTTCCTCCACTTGAATTGCACCTGGTACCTCCTACAGTGCATTTTACCTGTACAATTTTATGTTCAAACATGAACTACTTCAAAGGGGGCTGGTGACTCTTGGCAGAAAACAGAGTTTTCTTCCAGCCCACTGATTAGGGGAGAGCTGATGAAGCTCTAAAATCAGAATCTGGGGGCCTATAATGTAGCTGAGAAATGCCAAATTCCATCCTACCTACTTAGGACCTCAATCCTGTCAGCTATAAAATGGACTTGGTGATACTTTCTTCTTAGGTCACAGTTGTGAATATTCTTTGCACCTCCCGGTCCATATTCAATAAAATATTCATTGAGTAACTAATGCTTTACATATCTTATATAAAATTATAGTTCTATCAGTCACAAAACTGTTTGAATTAGTTAAATGTACTCTGATTAGTAAAGCAAATCCAATCGCGCCTCTTGCCACATTACCTCTGGGATACCAAGAAGGGAGCTACTGAATGTGAGGAAAGCGGTGAATGTGGGAGCAGGCCAGGCCCTGGGGACAGACTCCAAGTGGTCTGATCGAAGAGAGTCCCAAAAGTCGTGCAGTCCCCAGTGTCTTCCCTTTCTGCAATGCTGTGTAAAGTATCTGCCATGAGCAGGGCCAGCTCCATGGATGTGTGACCTGGGTGGTCACATGGGGTCCATAAGCTCTGCTGTCACTGTCTTGAAATTCTTACTAGCTTGTGTAAGTGAAGTCTGATGGGATAACGGAGGTGGTATGAAAAGAGGAGGTCCTGGTGGTGTCCACACCCACGGCTTGTCATCCATTTGCATTCTCCATCCTTGAGGCTTTGTAGCACGGGGTCCTGGAGGACTCACCACAAGTGGGTGCTCGGCGGAGCAGCTAAGAGCCCCAGAG
>NW_006435766.1:1018967-1071427 GCF_000325575.1 Pteropus alecto
AAGGCAATGGAGTTCTAAGCAATAGGAATGACCAAGGAGTTCTGTCATATTTTTTCTTACTCATGTTAATTCTCATAATTAGCCAAACACGCATTGTAAAGGATGGCACAGAAGCAAAGGGTAAGGTAGGACAACCCGAGTTCCTTTTCCTTTTAGTCTTTATTCGTTGGTAAGACAAAGGTAGAGAATGTTGGTAGAAACTGACCTTCAAGAAATGAAATAAAAGCAGTAGAGCTAATTTTGTGCAGTGTTTCAACACATATGAATGTATGAGCTACTGTGAATTACAAATTATGTAATTTCAGTGATTCTTGTATTTGTACCTAAAACTGGCATTGATCACAACAGTGTGAATGTACTTAGCACTCCTGAGCTGTACACTTAAAAATGGTTAAGATGGTAAATTTTCTGTGTTTTTACCACAATTAAAAGACTGGCTTTGTGCAATCTAAAGATGAATGGTAAAATTAATGCTAATAATTTAAGATGGCAATGTTTCTTTACTTAGAACAACATTCAACAGCAATTTAAAAACATCATGACCAATCAGAAAAGAGACTATAGAAGAAAGGAACAAGTCTTTTATTTGTGTACCTTTAATGCTACTTTTTTCTTGCATTTGAACAAGAGGCCCATGTTTTCATTCTGCACTGGGCCTCGTGAACTATGTAGCCGGCACTGACCATGAGCCAGTCATCTGCAAGTCTTTGTCCTTGGCATGACCTAAGAAAAAGTGAAGCTTGCCCAAGACTGGGAGCTGCCCTTCTTACAGAAAGCTACTATGGACCGATGACATTACGCTCCAAACAAGGAGACACTTTAAAGATTTAGGAACCCTCCATATACTCTACTGCTCTTGCAATAAATGTGAAAACAAAACCAACAGTCACAGCAACAGCTTTCTGGCATAACCAGGATAACAACACATTGAGAGAGGGAGAGACCCATCTGGTGGTGGTGAAGGGAGTGTGCTTCTCAGCTACCTGAAGGCTATCTCAGGTCTGCGAGCATCCGCTGGGCCCAGAAAGGGCAGAACTGGGCCAGCATTTTAGCTCTGGGAACAGAAGCACCAGCAATGTCTAACCTCCGTTCTACCGTCAAAAGGAGCCTTTTCTGCTCTAGTAGCCACTCAGAATCAGCTGCCTCAGTCTCCTGCTCTAATGCCTCAGCTGCACTGCTCCTTCCAGACCCCGAGCCACAGAACAGTAAATGCCAGAAAGAAAAACATACAACCCAGCCCTCTTAGACATTTGTTAGCCTTGTTAGCTCTCTTCAGGATGCTCTCTCTCTACTCCCGTCCTCTCCAGGCCCACCAGCCTCTCTCCTCACCTAGCTAATAAACACCTCTCTGTTCTCAGGCTGCCTCTTTGTGGGTCTACCACATGCTGGGAAGTACCAGGCCTTTACATCAATCATCTCATTGGGAACTCGTTACCATCCTCTCTGGTATATATAATATTTTAGACGAAGAGCAGGTTCTGAGACACCAAGTAGTACATGTGACATCACAGATGAAGCAAGGGGTGGAGTAGGAAGACCATGCTTTCCCATAATCTCGCAGCAACTCCGGTCATGCGAAAGCGACCTGGCACATCCACAGTACAAGACAGTATATGAAACAACTGGCCTGCTCTCTGCACTAACGGCACCGTCAAAGAAGATGTACAAAGAGGATGGGACAGAAGAGGATGTTCTAGAGGAGAAGAAACTAAAAAAAGACATTGCAAACAAATTCAATACGTAAAACTTGGATCCTGGATCAAAAACAAACTATACCAATAGGTGGAACTCGAATATGGGTTATATATTAGAAACCATTGAATCCATATTAATTTATTAGGGATGAGGTTTTAAAAATGGACTAGAAGACAAAAATATACTTCAGGTCACGGCTTAGTTCTTTAATGGGAGAAGGTGAATGAAATGGGAGATAAAATTCGACCATCTCTGTGATATGTGATTTCTTTAATAAGAAATCTAAAGCGTAAAAAGAAAACCAAAGCAAGGGACACTATATGAGGCACAGAATGTTATAGAGAGACAATTCAGGCTTGATATAATCGAGCTCATGTCAGCCAGCATAGAAATTGTTAAAAAATTACTAATGTCAGCCCTTTATTAAGAACTTATTATGTATGAGGTTTAGATCTACACACATTCTATATATTACTTAGTTAACCTTTATAATCTCTCTGTAAAATAGGTGTGACTATCGTTTTTACATAATGGGAAACAGGCTCAGAGAGGTCATATAATATATTAAAGGACACAAAGCACAAGATTCCAATCCAGGGTTTTGTGGCTCCAAATCTCAACCCAATCATTCTTCTAAACTCCATGTTTTAAACTAGAAAAGAAGTGAGGAAATAAAGGTGGATATTAAAGAGCTTGTTGTTAAACCTTGAGAATGTATTTGATCCCTACGGTTTGATATGGCTCAAACTCCTGAGCAGGTTGGCCTCAAGAGGGAGAAGTCTCATTCTGAGAGCCTATGCCAAATCCTAGTCATTATTATCCTTATACTCCTGTCTCAAAACAACAAACCTTAAGAGATTGACTTAAAAGCTTTTCATAAGACATAGTTAAGAAGATCAATATCCAAATATGTCGCTCACTGAATCCTGCTTAAGTTGACAATATGGAAAGGTTATTTCTCAGTTGGATCTGGGAAAATCTCACAAGATTTTACAGAGGCACCCGGGGGAATTGGGGCAATATTTCTTCCTCTTTCATCAATGTTTTAAACATATTGAAAACCCCTCTTGGGGAAAAGGCCAGGTCCATTCAAAAGAGTGTGCACGTGAGTGCATGCGTGTGTGTGTGTGTGTGTGTGTGTGTGTCTTCCACAGGGCATAAGGCAAAGAGCTTGATACATACTAAATCTTCAATAAGTATCTGTGGAGAAATTAAGCTAAATTTTCCTCACCTGATCAGGAAGAAATACTATAAACAAACTTTTTTTGGAGCAAATTAAAATAAATCCTAAGGCACTGGTTGTCGTCTCACCTTGTAGAGTAAGAAAACTGTCTCAGGTGCGACAACAGGAAGTTGCAGGACAGGAGAAGGAAAAGGGTGTGTCTCTGTGAGCAATAGGGACAAGGAAAGCCCTGAGCAGAGCAGAGCACAGGACTGTAAGTAAATAATAGGGATGGAACCAGTTGCACGTCTGCCATTGTCTGAGGATTTCCAGGTTTTCTTAGATATGCTATTTCATTAGGACTCTAGTAGTTATCCATCACCCTGTTCAAGTCCCATCAAATCACTGTCTTTTTTTATATGTCTCTCTCAAAGAGCTACAAAGCAGCTCTGCAGAAACCTGGATACTGTCAGCTAGAATGATTTATTCCTTTTCCTGAACAAGCTCGTTCCTTAGACTATTGTCATTGTTGTTGTTTCAAAGGCTAGTGTGCTACAAATTCTGTGAGGGGGGAGGAAGAGGGCGAGGGAGAGGAAGGCAAGGAGGGAGTGTGGGAGAGAGATTTTCAATGATCACAGAGGCTGATATTTAATCAAATTCAACCCCAAATATTTTAGGTCCTACTACGTTTTAAGCACTGAGGATACAGAGATGAAGAAGCTCATATTCTAAGAGGGAAGACAGACATAGACACATCACGAGAATACAGGGTTTTACATTCAACAATAGACAAAGTACAAAGAGATAGGGAAGGAGCAAGTTCTATCGGAGCGAATAAGAGAGGACATGGAAAACATCATGGAGAACTTAAATATCCAAGATAAAGGATGAATGAAATGTTGCCAGGCACATTCTTATCTATTTTGACTTAATTATTGGTTAGGATATCCACATGCAAACAAGATGACTTTAGTTCCTTACTTCACACTACACACAAAAATGGACCACAGACTTGAACGTAAGAGCTAAAACTAAAACTTCTAGAAGTAAACATAAGATAAAAATATTCATGGCCTTGGGTTAGGGAACTTACTAGTTGTGTGACCTAAGGGAAACCACAATAGTCAAAATTAAGAACGTTTGTACTTCAAAAAACATCATTAAGAAAAGTGACAAACTACAGACTATGAGAAATATTGGTATTCATATATCTTTTAAAGTATTTATATCAAGAATATGCAAAGGACTCTTATAACTCAATAATAACAAGACAACCAACCTTATTAGAACATAGGTACAATATATGAGTAGTTTACCAAAAAAGCTATGCAGATGGTTAATAAATACATGAAAAGATGTTCAATATCATTAGATATTAGGGAAATGCAAATTAAAATCATAAGATATTACTTCACACCTACTAGGATGGCTATAATAAAAAAAAACAGACAATAACAAGTGTTGGTAAGGATGTGAATAAAATAGAACTCTCATATATTGCTGGTAAAAACATAAACTTATATAGACACTTTGAAAAACAGTGTGGCAATTTCTTGAAGTTAAACATAAACTTACCATAAAATCCAGTATCTTCCCAAGAGAAATGCAACGTGTCCACACAAGAACTTGTATGCAGAAGTTCATAATAACATTATTCATAATATCTCCACATTGAAAAAAATCCAAACATCCATCTACTGCTGACTGAATAAACAAAATGTATCATATCTACACAATGGAGTATTCTGAAGTAATAAAAAGAAACTCTTGATATATGCTATAGTATGGATGAACCTAAAAACATTAAGCTAAGTTAAAGAAACCAAATACAAAAAAATAAATGTTTTATAGTTCTATTTATGTGAAACATGGAATGTCCAGAAAGGGTAAATCTACAGAGACAGAAAGCAGACAGGTGGTTGCCTGAGCCCGAGGGTGAGGACAGAGAATAACTGCCAATAGGTACGAGATGATGGAAATTGTCTAAAAGAGATTTATAATGATAGGTGCACAACACCTAAACTTACTAAAAATAATTGAATTGTACAATTAAAACAGGTGAATTTTATGGTATATAAATTATACCTCAATAAAGCTGTTAAAAAATTACTGGTTATCAGGAAAATAGAAGGAAATGAAGGATTTTTAGGCAGCATGGTAGTTAAATTAGTCTGGCGCAAGATAAAATTTTTTAAACAAATGAATAAAGAATGAACATCATGCCCCCACATCTGCTGATAAATACCCTCCATCACGAGAAATGCTTTTCACCTTCATCTTTGTTAAAAACATGCACTTTTGTGCCTAGAGGGTAACCATGGCTTATTTTGAATTCTCTCTCTTTTCTGCTTTTGATTTCTATGGTCACCTTATCTTGCCTGTGACTGTGCTTTCTTCCTCTTTATAGCCAAACTACCCAGGTTTCCCGGTCTGTTTCTCATGAAACAGCTGAGATGAAGAGGTCTGCTAGCAGCATCTCCTCGTCAATTTCCTCAGCCTCAAAGCCTCCAGCAACTGGCTCTCCTAGACCTTTTGGTCTAAAGCCTTATCCCCCGAAACAGCTACTCCACCTTACTGCCACACCTGGCAAGTGCGCTCCGAAGCCTGGCTCCTCAGCACCAGCCACTACAGAACTCGTCCTGCATGCAACGCCCCTCCTATTCGCCAGGGCACTTAGTCTGCTCCTCCTAATGCAGCTTAACACATTCCAGCAAAATACATCCCACGGCTATTAAGCCTAACTATGCCTCTCCAATTTTGCTCTTATTCATATGTCCCTTCGTCATTCTTCTCTTGTTAGGGTGTGTGTGTATTTTGTGTGTATGTGTGTGTGTGTGTGTGTGTGTGTGTGTGTGTGTGCGCGTGCGCGCAACCAGATTAAAAACTCAAGATCACAAACCTTGGCATGGCTCATATTTCTTATGCTTTCAATATATCTAATCTGTTTTTGTTATTTTTGTTGTTGGGCAATAAATGAACAAATAACCAAAGTAATAAATGAATGAAGTGCTGAAGCAACAAAGAAACAGTAGAAACAGTTCTTTCATTTTAAATGATTCATCCAATTGGCTCGTTTGAATGCCTTCGGTTACATAAGAAAAGTGTTAAGTGCAAACAATGGATCCATTCGCCCTTACTTATGTGGTTCTCATGTTATTTCCTATTTACATTTGGGGAGCTTGAAAACACTATTGCTTTAGTTCATATTTATACATTTGGTCAGCTATGAGGTGAGACAGAAAACTCAAATACATTAATGTCAAATATGAATAACTTTTCCCTGCCTAACTCTGGGTAGGCCCTGAGCTGAGAAAACAATTTGGCCTTTTGGCTCTATTTAATACATTGAGCAACCGCAAATCAAAGAGTGCAACCCATCAAGAGAAACATACAATAGAACATAAACCAGCCCCTTCACAGAAACCAGGAAAGCCTCAACCTGTTGATTTCCTGACTGGAGAGAAACACCAAGCACAGTCCAGTCCTGACCACAGCACCAGCTGGTACCGGAAGTGCTGCAAACCTAGTCCGTTCTCACCCTCTTTCTCTACCTCAGACGGCCATATGAAGGCAGATTTTCTTTTACATTCATGTTGGTAAAGCTAAACATTTTGTTTGCATTTTTCAAAAGCAATAATAAAATAATACCTCAAAATAGCCACTATCTAGGTGTTTGCTTATGGAAGAAACAGACTGGAAGCTTTCCATGCCTAGCAATTCCCTCCAGACACTCGAATGTAGACCTGGAATGGCTCTATCTCCTCCAACTTATGTTTCTTTTGGACAACTTAATACTGCCCTATTTTGGCCTTTTACTTCTCTATGCAAACTAGCCACCTGGGAAACAAGAAACTTTTTCTAGTCTCCCTGAAATAACAAGGAGAAAGCAGAAGAGAAAGTCTACAAACAATAATAAATAAACAAAGAAACAAGCAAACACAATCTCCCCTAGGGTTGCTTTTCATTCTTAGATTACTCCAGCCTTATCCAAAAGAAGAGGCTCATCCTAGCCACAAAAATCTGCCAAAGTTTGTCAAATTAGATTTAGATATCCACATAGCCACAAATGAACAAAAGCATTTCTTGGAATAAATGAAATTATAAATGACACACACTAAAGCATGTGTCAAAGAAAATAAATATATGTGAGCTCCTCCCCCCTTTTCTTTGACACATGCTTTAGTGTTATAATCTTAAAAGTCAAAAGAAGAACTTATTCATGAACTATTCACTATGAAAAATCAACTTTTGGTTGCTGAACTTTATTATTTCCAGAAGTCACACTAGCTGGAAATGTATTAGTTACCTCTGAAGGTCATAAAATTTCAATCAATTTTAGAATGTCAGGGCTGTCTGTGGCATAGTCCCAAACTCAACATTCACAGTGGCAGTTGTGACTTAAAAGATGATCATCTCTCAGGTCCATCACTGACTCACACAATTTTCACAGGGCAGAGATGCACAGAAAACGTGTCTGAGGCAAATGGGTTTTCTGGAAAGTCTCCACCACTCTCACTAAACAGTCGCCCATTGTTCTCTGACATGGACAGACTTTGCTTTAAATCTTCATCTTTTTTCCTAGGCTCTCTTGCTTGTTAATGCCCTGACCTTGGCATCTGTTCTTGAACGACAGCTAATGTGATCTGCTCCAACAATGCCAACTATTGGCAAGGAACATGAGCATGCTCAGTGATGTCACTGAACTCATTAGGGATATATTTGACATTTTGGCCCAAGAGAACATACTTATTAAACACAACCTTAGTGAACAGCAGTGTGGCCTGTTGATAAGTAGAGTAAAACAATGCATGTTTTGTCCTGCTATAAAAATAGCACTTTGACCAAGAAATAGGATTTCTGCTCTTAGTCCTCTAATTATGGTAGCAAAGCAAACTGAAAGATAACTTACACAAGAAGAGATAATAGTCTGAAACCCTCAGTCTTGTTAGACATTTCACAGAAATCTAATAAAGGTTCAAATATTAATCGGTCATTTAGCTAACAACCCCTTTTCCGATCCTGGCCCAAGAGCAGAGGCAGATGTTATTGCCACTGAGACAGTATCGCTAGAAAAAAATGTCTTATACATATACAACAGCAAAGTCTAAATTATGTTTTCAGTCCAGACGGCATATTTAGGGACTGATAAAGCTGTCAAAATGTTGGCTTCCAAAGACTCCAATCGATTTCAGCTTTATCACTCTATCTATTCAGTAAAGATGGCTTGACCTGGATACGACAGACAGGAAGGAAAGCTTTAAAAGGTCACAGTAACACTTCTGATCTTTGGCATCCCAGAGGCGGCCTACGGCATGTAGGAAACCTGCAAATGCTGCAATGTGGGCTTCACTTTGGCACTTAGGAGAGACGAGCTTTTCATTAGAGCTTAAAAGAAACCAAGTCTCAACAACATATGTTCTGAGATTTTTCAAACAAGATGACTTTTAGACTTGTGAGTGGAGTTTTCCTCATTTATTGAGGAGTATGACTGAAGAAAATTGGTCATAAAAATAAGTAATGGCTGCTGTACAATGTAAACAACCACTTGGTCCCCAAATTATAATGTAGAGAAAGCAACTTGGAAGAGTAGATGAGACCTTTGATTGATGGCAGGTATCGAATAAATGCTAGCAACACTATTGCAACGCAAATACATTAGGGTCATATATGAATAACTTTTCTTTCCAGCTCTGCCTGAGGCCCTGAGCTGAAGAAACAATTTGGCTTTTATATCCACTAGGACTCTTTGTGTCAGAATGTAGTGCCTTTGCCTTCTGTAAACCGTTCTGCCTTCCGCCCCATCAGGGATGTAGCCAAATGTCTTCATGTGGCTAAATGTAAGGTCATCATTCTATCCACATTTTACTCCACTTTTTCAGCACCATTAGAAACAACTGACCACTGGTCTCTTTCTGTCTTGGTCTCCAGAATAACACACTCTCTCGATTTCCCTCCTAGCATCTTTCTATCCTGCATCAGTTTCCTTTACTTTGTCACTCCTGCACTGATCTCTCAACGCTGGAGATCCCCAGGGCTCAGAAATAGCCCTTCTCTCTCTTCATCTTCTCCCTAGATGCTATCATCCATTACCACAGTTTTGAATGCCATCTGAAAGTTAGTTATTCTCACACTGTATCTGGGCCTTCACATCTCAACCACCGTACTCCTATACTGAAGGGTTCACTTGGCATCTCACACTTCACTTGTTCTAAGCTCACAACTTACATCTCTCCTAAATCTGTTCCTCTCGGTTTCCCCACCTCGATAAGTGGGGCCACTTTAAAAAATGAAGGCAGAAAGCTTGGGAGTTAATCTTGATTCCCTACTCGATAAAACCAACCCACCACAGCAGGCCCTCTCGATTCTAGCTCTCAAATCTCTCTCAAATCTATTCATTTTCCATCCTGCCACCTAGTCCAAGCCTTCCTTGTTTTATCTCTAGACCAGTTTTCTGGTGCCTGTTACTGCTCAGAGGGTTGGGTATTTATCTATCATCTCTCAGCTCCAAAGCCACCCTTTCCTACTCTGTTGTGTTGTGGGAGCTGCTTCCTATGCTTACTATCTCTAGATACTTCTGTGCTTCCTTTTTCTTCTCTCAACCTCTG
The DNA here is from genome assembly GCF_000325575.1 of Pteropus alecto. Classification (NCBI taxonomy): domain Eukaryota; kingdom Metazoa; phylum Chordata; class Mammalia; order Chiroptera; family Pteropodidae; genus Pteropus; species Pteropus alecto. The sequence goes on from NW_006435766.1 coordinate 1,028,430, forward strand.
TGAGACCAAGCCCCTCTACTAAGTTCCACCTGTTTGAGATACCTAGTGTAGTTTCTGTTCTCCCGGCTGACACACTCACCTTATGACCTATTTTCCACACAGCAGTCATTTGGTATATTAAAAGTATAAAGTAGACCGTGCTTACAGTCTGAACACACTATTATGGTTTCCCCATGGCGCCCTGAATAAAGGTCATCGTGTAAGCATTGTGCCTAGGTAGGTTCAATACACACACACACACACACACACACACACACACACACACACACACCAGCTTTTTTTTTATCTTTAGCACTCTTATAGGTTACAAACTTACCTGCTATTTATACTTAACACATATTATTAAGTTTGCCTGTTTTCCAGGCTACTTGCTTATTCATTATCTATACTTAAAATATCCTATAAATTTAGCCCTCTATCTTATAAGCTACCAATTTTACTGAATTCTGATACAATCACCAGTCTGTTTTTCAACTGATTTTTTTTTTTTTTACAGTAGGTTCAATACACACACACACACACACACACACACACACACACACACGTCCAATTTCGCCCCATACCGTGCTGGCCGCCTTCTAGTTTCTGGAAATGCTGAACTCGCCCTGCCTTTCGCTTAGGTCCACAGCTCCTCTGCCGGAACTGCTCTTTTCTCCACGTCTCACTTCTTTGCTCCCTTCCGGCCGAAAGGCACCTGCTCAGAAAAATCTCTTTCCTCTTTAAGTATTTCTGTACCCCAATTATATCCTCATCATAATTTGTAATTAAGTACTCATTTTTAAAAAGCTTTAGTTAACTCCAACCCCAGGATTTCAGAGGCAGGGACATTGTTAAACTTGCCATTGAGTGCCCAGTACAATGACCCTGATTTATATTTGTTCAATGGATAAATGCATGAGTGAATGGCTACCATTCCTACAATGTTTCTGTAAATGAATGACTCCTGGACGCCAAAAATAATTAAAGAATCAGAAATCTCTCCATTTCTCATAAAGATTTTGCAAGGCGAATTAATAACATACACTTCAGGGAGAAAACTACTTAAAAATACTAGTCCATAGTGGATTCTTTATAAACATTACTTTATTTACCAACTGATGTGCTATTTGTAAATTTTTCTTATTTACCAAAGCAATTTCTCCAAAGAACTCCATAAATCTGCAGGTAATTAAATTACTATTAATTTCTTTTGAGATTTTATAATTCAGACCACTAATTGAGTTAGATCTTTCTCCCACTTATTGTGAATTTCTTAACTTTTGCTGTATTTTATATATTCATTTTTTAAAGTAAGATTATGTTATAGAACTATTAAAAACTCTTTTAGTTCCATAGGTTGGAATGTCACAAGTTTTCCTGAAAATATAAAATCTGCTCTTGGATGAGACAGGGAAGAAGCAGACGAGAGATCTGCAAAGTCGACCCAAGGCTGCTGCTATGCATGAGGTTGGCCTGGGTCAGGATCAGCCCAGGAGAGGGTAAGATTTTAGGCGTGCTTCCAAGGTCTGCCACTTCGCTTTTCTGTAGAACTGCATTCAAATCGATTGCCTTTGTCATGTTCTCTCTCACTCACAGATATTTTTGTGGTGGATATGGCATTATTTACAACTGCTCACTATTCATGGATAATTTGCCTTTTTCCAATTCATTTGTGTTTATAAAATGCCACCCTTACTACCATTGCTGTTTGGTTACTGAGTTCTAATGACTGACATAAACTAACAAATGCATGTGTGTGAATGGCACTGGCATGAAGTCAGATCTGGCTTAGTTCTTACTAGTGATATTCACTTGAGGTCTTATTGATCTAAGTATAAGTGAGTGATATATATTTACACAAGTGAAGATTAAAATAACTGCTTTTGCATTTGTATATCTATTGTATTTTATATAGTATTAAACAATTTTTATTTGTTCTAAAAAAAAGTCTGACAATAACCACTTCAGTGCATTTTCCAGCTGAAATGTTTCCAAAGACAATATTTTCATCTAAAAGTTTACAACAAGATAAGCACATTTATATACTTTTAAAGGTGTTCTCATTAATGGAGACAGAAGATACGAAGAAAATCTTGCACAACGAAAGGGTGCCAGTATGACAATATGATCTGTTCTATAATTGGTGAATACTAAATGCCAGAATCGGAGATAGTAAAAACCTTGGATATGATGCCCAATCCAATGACCTTGTGAAGTACATGGCCAGTGTTAGGGTCTGTGATGGCTAGCATAGGAATAATCTATGATTTACGATCTAGGGAAATGGAGAAAGTGCATATTCTCGAAGGTTAATGACTAGATTCTACAATCTATACCACCTATGGTCCAGTGAACAATATCAAAGAAAATGATATTGAAACAATATTGAATATTATTGAAAAATAATATTAAAAAATAACAATATTGAAAACTAATATTTATTTTTCCACTCAGACATTGAAACTAACTTTTACTCTCCATCTCACTCCACTTCAGTTTCCAAGGTGCCCGCCCGATCAGTATAGTTTTAATACCGCTTTGACTAGTTTTCCCACAATTATAAAGAACAGATAATTTATTTAACTATGTTACATATAACACTAAAAATAATGGTATTTTCCTATAATGAGTATATGTTAATTCTATGCTAAATAATTTGATTATGAAAAATATTCTTTCATCTTTAGTAAAGTAGATGCCTTTTGTTGTTTTTCCTGTTTACATAAAAATTTCCTTGCAACCTTGACTATCTTACAACTAATTCTAGTTCACAGAAAGGAATGGCTCTAGTCCAGTGCTGATGCTTAAAGACTCAAAACGTTAACTGACACTAAAATCTCCGAATCAAGGCAAAATTTTCAAAAGTTTTTGTGGGATTCAAAAAGGAATAATGTGGGACAAAGATCTTCACCATTCTCTTAGTACCAAGCATGTCTATTCTCCAGTAAGTCTGAATGACCTCCATTATGCAAACATGTTATTGGCACATATCTGTGGCTCCTTTCATCAGGGGGCTTGGGGATGGGCTGAGAATTATGATTCTTAAAGCATCTGGAAACTTGAAGAATAATTTAGCTCCTAAAAATATTATTGCCAACATTTATAATAGTTGATGTTAAAATAATGTAGAATTAGATGCTCTACAAAAAGAATGCTTAAATTCGTACTAAGAACAGAGAAGCTGTAACTGACAGATGCCGAGGTCAAACCATGTAGCCTTTTACAGCTAATACAAAACCTATTACAGCGTGAGGTACACTGTGCTGGTTGTCAGAATGAGCATGTGTCTTTAAACTCTTAACCACAGATTAGAGGCTTGCTTCCTGAGGGTTTTTAGTTTCTTTTAAACAGATGGTCCAAAGTGAGGATGAAGGAAGCTGTTTTGATCCATTGTGTAGGTACAGAATGTTATCTTTGTTTTGTTTAAGAATTACACTGCCTAGAGTTAAATAATTGGGTGAAAATTCTGAGATTTACTTTGAAGCTAGAGCAACACATGGCGACAAAGTGTTTGATAATTTTTCTTAGTGTATTTGCATAAATGTTTACTCTCCTGTAAATATTAATATAAATACAACCATTCTTAGTGCTTATATAGTTATTTAAGGGATAGAAATACTTTTACACACATCGTAGTTTGTTTACATATTTTTTAAGCAACTGGGATTATCTTTTGGAGAAATAAAAGAAATGCTGTTTAACAAAGTTTAACTAAAGATGGGAGGGTACAGCAAATATAAGTTGCCATACAATATCCCTAATGGCTTTCCAAAGCGGAAAGCAAATCTTTCTGACACGTCTTTTGATTTGATGAACTATGACCATAAACGTGTGAAATTCAACTCTGAAATTTTTACTTTATTGAAGAGCATTTGCATATGACATTATTCTGATATATACTATAATCCCAAATTGCACTGCAAAAATATTAAGGCTCCGAGTAGAACTCCTCCATGCCCAGGATTGGGAATGAAACACTGCCTTTTTAAGCTTAGCATGTGAATGCATTATATATGGCTTGGCTTCACACTGGTACGGTGTTTCATCAGCCCAAATGATTGGAAAGATGGTTCATGAATTTAGTTTATGAATACTGACACATTTCAACCCACAAATAGGGATGTAACACTGCATCAAAATGGAGCTAAAAGGAAAAAAAAAAAAAAGACTATAGCAACCAATAGGAAAATCTAGATGAACTGAACAAAGGTACTTAATTTAATAATAAAAACCACTTCAACCTACAATGTACTGTACTATACCTCTAACCATTCAATTATTAAAAGAAATGCATATTCAGATGTTTCCCAAAGATGCTTTCTTTCTCTTTCAGATTCAAAAGAATGCCTTTCTAATCCAATACAATTCTTTTCACTCCGCATTTCAGCAGCTGTCTTTCATGATTTCTAATCAAAGCTGATGATAACTGGCTTTGGCAACAGACCGTAGTATCCCAAATGAGTAATTAAAGCTATAAATGTGCTCACTTCTTCCTCAAAACCCAGGGTGCATTTCATAGCCTAACAGATTCAGGCTCAACAAGGCTCTCCTGGGTTTTAAATTTGGTTAGGGTCTTCAATGCACTATAGTAAAAGGATGGCTGAGATTCTGTGTTTGCATTTTTCAATAGCCAATTCCACTTCCACAATACAAATGTCGGTCGGGCTAACAAACTCCTTCGGTCCCAAATATTTCCCACACATAGGGGCCTAGGACAAAGAAGCTGGCAGCCAACAATTGGTTTAGACTAAGAAAGAGAAATGTGAGAAAAAGATGATAAGGCATTTTAAAGGAAAACATAAGAAATTATTTTCAAAATCAGAGGAAATGCTTTTTAAAAATCTATGCAGCACAAAACATTTTAAATCTTCTCTGAGAAACAGGAGTCAAGAGATGTTCGCTGTGAAGCCAACTCTACTTTGAAGAAATATATTCTCTACCCTACCCCACTCTCTTTAAGAAAGATTTTGCGTAACTTGTGAAATGGAAAAAAAAAGTTAAGAAACTCTGTCAACTTAATTAAAGCCTAAACAGCATTTTCTTTCCAACTCTCAATAAGTGCATTACACAATTATAAATATGTTTTTAATATACATAACTTCAGATAGAAATTTAACTTTGACATATTTTAAAAGAGGAATAGAGCTTTATTAGAAATAGAGATGAGTATTGTTTAAAATAATCCAAAATAACAGAAACAGTACAACATTTCTAAATTTGTTTACTTACATGCTTAACCTAATGAGAAAAGATTCAAAATATGAAAGTTTAAATTAAACTGAACAACTTTTCATATAAGATTATGTGCACTCTTAAAGATTATTGGTGAATTACTCAATAATAATAGACATTTTTTTTTTAGTCTAATAGCACCCTGAGGCTGGCAGCCCAATGAGCCCTGAGGGGGATAAGAAATGAAATCGAGGAGAAGAGTGTGTCTGTCACAGTGTGGGAGGAGAGGGGGTACATCCGGGATGCTTTCTGAAACAGCCTGTTGGGGAACAGCAGCAAAGATGGAGAATAACCTGTAGCAGGTCAGGTGGAAGAGGTGTCAGAGGCCAAGGATGAGAGAGGCTGAGGGAAGTGGGGTGAAGTTCGACACTCAGATGGAAACCCCCGAGGCAATCACTTTTATAAAAACTAAGTGTTTTTAAGGTGGGATTAGCCTTAACTAGAAGTGCTCTGCCATCCTTTGACAATATTATTTTATTTTATTTATTTTTTTTATGCCTACAGCACCCAGTCTTCCTAGGCAATAATATTATTTGAAAATAAAGAAAATATTTATTTTTAGAATTTAAAAATATTTTACTAATGAAATATAATTACATATTTGGATTTACAAGAAATAGTAGTAGGCTAGATCATAGTGTATTTCAAGTTATTTATAGGCTATAAATATAGGCTAGTTATTCATAAGCTAGATCAAGTTATTAAAAGATTGTAAGAAATCGACGCATAGAAACAGCAGGAAATAATCACTGAGCACTTACTATGCGACAGGCACTGTTCTTGGTGCTTTATGTGTGTCATCTCTTTTAATTCCCTGAGACCACTTAAGGCAAGATTACTATTCCCTTTTATAGACGAGAAAATTGAGGATTAGGCTTAGGTTAAGCAATTCAACCAAGATAAATCTATAAAATGAAGTAATCATAGCCATTTAAAAAATACTTTAGTAAGAGAATACTTACTGTCATGGAAAGATGTTTGTGAAATTAAGTAAAAATTCAGGTTATGAAAGGGTTATGTACAGTATGATTCTGTTTTTAGTTTTAAATAAGTATACTACGCAAACATCAATCTCTGTATGTGTGTACCTAAGAATATACTCTAAAATGTTAACAATTATTGTTTGGGGGTTGCTGGTCTTTTCCTGTATTTTCTAAGTTTTATTTTTAAAGTATTACTTTAATATTAAGATAATTTTAAGGTTTAGTGAAAGAAAACACACTATTAATGTATTTTAATTCAATAATAATAGTTTCTAGATGCTCTCCATTAAATATTGTTAGGTGGCCAGTCAGACATGAGCGACAGGGGAACAAAGGAGTGGAGGCCCAGCCCAGAGACTGCCCAAAGAACACCCGATTGGTGGTAGAATTCTGGGTGAGCACATGCACACTAGGCAGGGAATTATATAGCAGCCAAGTGTCAGTCAAAATGACCTCGTGTGCCAATCACCTAGGAATGCCTTTGTAACCACCCATCATGACCCAAACATAAGCAGACCTTCCCACTTCTGCGTCGTTACAGCCCTCTTCGCTGAGAACCCGCTCCTCCCTTGGAGTATTCTATCTTTTATCTTTTCACCTCACAAATTCCAGAGGGCTGCAGCCTTTCTTAGCGTGGCCCATCTCCTTCTAAAATATACTTTTAATAAATCTTACGTCTTCTAAATCTCACTGACCTGTAATTCTTTGCTTTATTGGCAGGAAAGAACTGAGGAAAAATGCAAATTGCACTTCTGCGCTATTATCCGCCCCCATGCCACTGGGGCGATGCCAGAGTTTAAATCGCCACTAAATGGTAACAACATGATTGAAGAAGAATTTTCTAGAAGGCATAAATGAAGAGTTAAAAGCAAAATCTTTGATTAATAGCCTTTTATATATAGCTCCCTTGAGGCAAGGTAGGATTTTTGACTTGGTGAAAAGGAGGTACTTTAAAAACAAGATATGGAGAGCAGCATAGAGGGCCCATTTTGCTCTTGGTGGGGCTGCCTTCTTGCTGGCACATGCAGGAGTCAGCTACGCCACGGGATTTTCTAAGGGCAGGTAAACAGTTCCCCCCATCAGGCAGAGTTCAAAATTATAAAGTGATGAACCACAACATACGACACAGAGAGAGGACTGCCTGAGAGTGCTTACCCAACAAGGAAAGGGAGAGAGGCGGAGCCCACACCCTAGACATGTATGTACACACACAAACACACATCCACATACATGCACACACACATATAACCACATATACACACATCCAAATATGCATACACACATCCATACAAACACACATTCATACAAATACATACATGAAAATATATACATACAAACATACATACACATAAACATACACGTGCACACACAAACACACATCCAGCCACATGCATATGCGCATACATTAAACAAATACCAGCTAGAACCTACTGCTTGCCAGCCACTGTTAGGAGTTTACAGACACACACATAGACAGGACAGATGGAATCTCTGCTCCTGTAGAGTAATATTCAAGAGGGTAGAATTAGAAATAATAAAACTCATGAATGAACAGGACACTCTGATATAGGGATACACGTATGCAAAGGATTAAAGAAAGGGACAGATTAGAGAAGGTTGGGAGGAGGGGTGGCCTGCTGCTTTAGACTGGGCATCAGGAAAGACTGCTCTGCAGAGTGAACTGGGAGCAGAGCCTGGATGATGGGAAGAAGCCATCATGTCAAGATCCAGGGCAGGGCATCCAGCAGAGGAAATGACAAGTGCAGAGGCCCTAGCATGGAAACGCTCCTCTTGGCCTGGGTGAGGAGCAATGAGGGGCTGGTACTGCTGGATAAAGAGAGTGCAGGGGTGGGGAGAAGTGGCCCAAGACAGGGCAGTGGGTGGCCCTGGCCAGAGCACATTCGGCCCGCAGGCCTCAGTAGAAGTAGAGCAGAGTGCCCACAGCACACAGAAGTGAAAAGGCGAGGCTGGTTCAACAACAGAAGAAACAAAAGAACAAAACAGAAAAGCATAAAGCAGCACTGAAGTAGATGACAGTCGAAGGAAGCAGGAAAGTGAGCACTTAACGCAGAGCAGAGTCAATATGTCTCAGTCATCATTGCAATGAAGGGACATGGAGATGCTTCACAAGAATCTGTAACAAACAGAAAAATGGCATCAGAAACAGCTGAGGGTGCCACAACCAGCTGGGCCAATGGGAGTAATAAGGATAACATGGAACTCAGAGGAAACAAACATAGAAGTCCCAGGCCAGAGCACCCTCAGCACGTTCTAAACGAGCAAGGAAGGTAATCACAGTTGCACTGTTACCTCACAAATAGCTGTGTCTGCTTAATTTAACTGTGAACTAGATCTGGTTATAACTACCTATATTGTGCATATTGAGTTCTTTTAAGAAAATCCCTTCTCATTTGAAGTCCACTAAAACGCTTACGTGGGTACAGCTTACAACCAATATCTGAATCCAGAAGAATTCCAATAACCCGTTGGCATGGAAAAGTGTACTCTGCTTTTCAAAGTTATCACATACATCTTCTCTTTGAATACCCTGCTTATTTGATAATCCTAGAGGTCACGGAAGAGGTCAAAAGGCGGGTAATTATAATGGTATGATGTAACACACAGGTAGAGCTTTATATTTTTAAATATGCTTTCACTCACACACACACACACACACACACATTTGATCAGTACTAACTTCCTTCTGTAATTGGAAATCAGATGTGATTATTCCCATTTTATAAATTTGTGCAAAGGCTGCTGATAATCAGGTGACTCACACAAGGCAGCCAGTCTATTTGAAGCCAGTGGCCCCACTGGCCCAGAGGTTTCCTGACACCAGGTACCAAGATTTCCTTAAAAAGAAAGATAACATAGCAGAAATCACCTTCATGTGCACTCCTACCCCTCTGTTCCAACTTCTGTCAAATAAGGTCTGTTAGTTCAGGTTCCTTCCAGCTCTACAATGGAAGAAATCTATGATTCTAAATAAGTTTTTTAACATAAAATTTAATGAAAACAATATTTCACCACCAACAAAAGCAACATTACAGCTGTCAAACCATCACTACCCCTCAACAGTGGAAACCGAGAAATAATTACCACTTTAAGGACCTTGTTAAAACGTGTGTACACTAAAAATAATTTACAGAACTAATTCTCAGTTTGTAGCCACAATTTAAAAACTAGGAAATGTATTTGCACTTTTATCTTGTTAGTTTCTTTGTTACATTTATGTTATTAACAACATTAAATATTTAAAATTTGTGAGAAACAATTTTATACAGGAATCTAAAAATAACCTATTTACCACTGCAACAGATCACCCACATTATGAAATAAATTCTATTGCCAATTAATGTTACAGTGGTTCATCTACTGACAGTCCGAGTTTGAAATGCTCTCATCCAGCTGTTGCCCACATTTACCACAATATCTGGAGAACAGTAGGTAGATACAAATTGTTATGCATATGCAACAATATATTAAGTATGGTGCCCAATATGTCACATTCAGGGGTTATTTCACTTTGTGTACTCCACAGTTTGGCCAGCGCTTACATAGATTAAATTGTATTTAAAATTAAGTTCAAGAAGTGGTCCAAAAGTTCAAGAAGTGGTCCAATAATCTGCTAGAACTGAATGCTTCTTCAAGTAACTGTGCTACTCACTGAATTTTCAAGGTCATAATATATTTTTGTCATGAGATTTGACCCTCACCACAATTAAATATATTTATAATAGTGCAAACAGGCACTGTGCCAAATGTTTCATCTATAATTTTTCATTTATCCCATACAACCCTATAAGATAGTGCTTATTATTATTTATTTGTATGTAGTTAATTCATGTTATAGATGAGGGTATAAAGGTGTTAAGTCCCCAAATTCATATAATGTTTCTGTGAGAGAGAAAAAAAATTCTTTATGTCCATATAAAATGTTTATGTCAGTATTTATGTGGTTGATCAATTAAACTGATGAATGTGCTAATAAGCTTCATAGTGTTTCTACTGCACCTCAACTTCAATACTGCGGCACACTAACAGGATGCTCCGTCAGACAATGTTTAATTACCCGGGCTTTTGCTTAGAATTGGAAACTAATTGGAATAGGATTTTGTTTAGTGTAAACAGACATCTCAAAAGAAGCTGATTAAGGGGTAATATGTTTCTTACTCAGGAAACATTTAAAGGAAATCAGCAAAATGTTGTGTCTAGTTAAACATAGTGCCCAGTAGTGTCTGAGTATCTGCACAGGAAGAAAACATAGGCAAGACTGGAGATGGTGAAGAGTCTCAAAATAACCTAACTCTTTGTTTCCTTCTGATGCCTGATCTTGAATCCAACATTATCAAAAGGAGGATATATCATAATCACTGGCTTAAGAAATTTATCAAGAAAAAAAATGCAACTTTATCACTTCTGAATTATAGTTATTATGGTGGGAAAAGTCCTAGCAAAAAGAACAGATTTGTGAAGTGATATATTCTGTTCCATGGTCATTGATACGTTACTGAAGTTATATATACCTAATTTTTATAAATTGACTCATTTTTACATACTGAAGTCACATCATACATAATGGAATCTGCCTAAATAAATAAATCAAGTCATTAAACAACTTTAGGTTAAAATTTTTTTTCATTCATTCATCTTACATACCCACCTTTTAAATTCTCAAAAATATACAAAAGCATTTAGAGGGTATAAGGGTGAATAAGGCACAGCTTTATCCTTATTTCCTTAAAGATAAGTCCTTATCTCCTATAGGAGAAGTCACCCATGTACAGAGTGATCACAATGTCCCCATGAATGGGACTGCTTTCCAGCAGGAGTGTAAGTCCTACTGCAAGGAGTGTGAGCTCTCAGGGAGGGCCTAATGATTATCCGCCATCACTAAACAAGACGTCTGGAGGAAAGTGTGGGAAAAAGCCAATCATGCAAAAAAGTGAAGCGGATGCAGACAGCGCATAACAATCTTGTGCAGACACTTGAGGAAATCTTTACCGGGCACGCAAACTGCTTTGAATCTATGGAAGAGGAGAGAGTCATTCCAACTAGATATACTCAATTTGCAGAGGAGATGGCATTTGAAGAATCGAGATTTAAATAACAGTGATAAAGAGGGCTGTATGCATAAGTTTCAGACTGATGAAAAATCAGGACTGATTAAAAAATAAAAAGCATATGTAATGGGGACTGGGGTTGAAAAATTCTTGACATATTCTGGGATGGAAAAGACTTAGAGTGACTAGAGTTTTGATAAGGACAAATACAGAGGATTAAGACTGTAGTGGTTCGCTAGGAGGAGAATGCCACACTAAAAAGTTTGGACTTGATTCTGCAGTCAGGATTTTTAAGCAAGAGTGATGCCACCCAAACTGGACTTTAGGAAGGTAATGCTGACAGGACTGTGTAAGGTGGATCACAGATGGTTGGGAGGTGTAGAAATATAAGTGCTGCTCCCTTATTATACTGGGCAAGGGATAATGCATCCTTAAATCAGAAAAATGAAATAGGTGGGGAAGAATCGATTAGATAAATAGTCTAGAAACAGAACCAAGAAAACTTCATCACTAGGTATGGGGATGAAAGAAGAGCACAGGAGATAAGGAAGATTGTAGAGAAAAAAACAGAGAGGGGACACTGTGGTGGCCATAGTTTTGGTAATAAAGATAAAACCAGATTTGTGTCTGTTGAGTTTGTGATACTGTCAGTATACTGAGAGAGAGATCTGGAAAGTAAGTCTGATGCTCAGAAATAGATCAGCTCTACTTAGAAAGACTTGGGGACTCGGCTACATGTAAGTGACAGCTGAAGGCAAGTAAGGGAGAAAAGTAGACAAGAGAGTAGGTGCTTGAGAACTGCATGCAATACACAGAGGACAAAAGAAGCTCCTGAAAAAATGGAGGTCGGCAAAAAAAATTAAAAAAACAGACCAGAGCATAAGAGACCAAGGAAGAAGAGTGTGCTGTAAATCAAATGTGGACAGCTTCTCAAGACGGTGTGGGGGAGTGGTCCTCAAGACTAAATATTTAAGGAGGTACAAATCTCCAGATTTGGCAATTTGGTCCCTTCAAAAGAGTCTTTTTCAATAGAGAGGAGCTATAAAGCCAATTGTGAGTGGTTCTGGAGTAAGAATAAGATGAATAAATGGAAGAAGCCCTTGATAGAACAATTATTGAAATAATTTTAAAAGATTCCCACTTCTAGCAATGACAAGAATAAGGTGGCTTAGAATTATCTTCTTACTCTAAGCAACTAGAAAACTCAAAAAATACAGGAAACAAGTATTTTCAGAAATTGAGAATGAGAAAGACTGGGACTGTAATCTCCGAGAAAAGAATACAAATGAAGTGAGCCCTACCATCACCAACGCTTTCTCTCTGGGGGTAATTCCCAGACAGCAGTTCAAAGAGGGAGAAACCAAACAGCACTGTTGTCACCCTCAGGTGAAGAGACAGAATTCTGGATTTAGGGAGGCTAAGGTGATCAGGATTTGAGGGACAGATTACCTGAGGGGAGGGATCTACACAGAGAAAAATTCAGAAAGCTTCATGGGTCCTCTTCAGTCTTTAACACTGAACTGGGTGTTAGTACGGTAGAACCCCACCATCCCAGACGGGAAGAACTTCTGTGGAAAAATAACTTCCAGGCACCAATCAAATGAACAATTTCAGACACTCTTACAGTGTCAGGAATTGGGCACATTCTCTCCAACTGGAGGAAGAGGCCTCATGGAATATATATATGCTGGCTGAACACACTGGGTGTTCAGTGAAGAAGGCCACATCTAGGCCTTAGCCAAGGCTACTTGAAGGCTACTCTGGACCTGGCCTAAAAGAGATTACAAAGCAACCTAAAAAGAAACAATCAGCCAGTAATTTAATGCTCCACCAGGAAATATCCACCACTCTTAAAACATACAATAAAAATTATCAGACATAAGAAGAAGGAAACTGTGATCCGCAACCAGGAGAAAAATAACTCAACAGAATAGATTGAGAACAGATAGTGATGATGGAATTAGAGGAAAAACGACCTGTTAGGAGCTACTTTAGATGCTGAGTACATGCGAAAGGATGTAAAAGGAAACACAAACATGAGGAGGAGAGAAATGAAAGGTACAAATATTTTGATTGTACCAAAGAGGCTAGAGATGCAATGAATACTTAAGAACTGATTAGATTAGAAAACAACGTTAACACTGTTATATTATTTGATTGCTATACACAGGAATTAGTGGTAATCTGATTCAGAATGATTTGTCTACTGAGCCTTTTAAAAGTGAAAAAAAAAAACACGGTCATCCTACTTTAAACCTTAATTATTTAAAAAAATATGTTACTGGAACAAGTTTAGTACTACTAAACTTCCATGTTTTAAATTCTTCAAGTGTTACAACATCATTTAAAGAAAGCAACCTGTGCTGTTTTCTTTAAAAGAGTCATAATCAACTGATTTAGGGTAGTTTCATAACACCTTTAGGCACCCCCAACCACACTGTGTACATTCCTTTCTAGATCATTTCACGTACTGGTTGCCTACAGTCCTTTGGTGCAACAAATTTCCAACAACTGATGAAGGATAATCTGCACTTTATCTCTTAAAATGGGTGTTTATATCACCAAGAGCTCGGAAAATGGATCAATTTGAAATAAAACATTTTGCTAACAACTGTCATGGTTCACTGGCAGAGGAAAGAAGGCTTATTAGCTTGGCACTCTAAATATGGCCTTGTCCATATGGTAAAAAACATACCAGATTTTTAAAAAGTCAATCAAACCATTCTGGTCTAGCTATTAAAATAAATAGCATGGTCAATAAAACTGGTTGTGTTATTTAAGTCCGTCTGTTATTCTCCCAAAAGACTGGAAGAACATTACTATCAGAGATTGGATCTGTATTTCTCTTTTAGTCCCACTAGTTTCTAACACAGATAATGAAGCATGGTTTATAACATATTTTCTACATGTAAAAATCAGGACACAGCTGACATATGGACTAACAAAGGGGCAAAAAATTAAAAATATGATGAATTTAATGAGGCTCACAGAGGTCAAATAATTTGCCAAACATCCAAGGAAGTGGCAGAGCCAAGATGTGAACGTAGAGCTACAAGGGTCGACTATATCACCCAGTTGCACCTGTTCTTACATGTAGAACGAAGGCTATTGAAAAGAAGACAAAGATAAAGTAAAAGTCCAGTAAAGAGATATTACATACTCTATCTTAAAACTTCAACCTAGAATCCTGCAGCGTATAAGCAAAGAACAGAATTATTGACACACACAGAAAGCCAGTCATGGTAAATCTAATAGGTAACAATAAAGTATATATTTTATGGGAAGTTATCAACACACATTCCAAAGCTAAGTGAAATGTAAAGAGTAGCTCTAGGTGAACAGGGACTTATCATTTTTAATGGTGGCTAATATTTCCTTACACATAAGTACTTTTAATTTTCCAGAAGTAGATATTTATATATCTATTGGTGGTTCATTAATTTTTTAGATATGTCTCTGGGAGAGAAATCTAGGACATGAGGAAAGTCAGCATTAAGTTTTCTGGGAAATATTTAAAAAGTAACAAAGGTTCCAGTCCAACAAAAATATTTATAATTCTGCACATATACATTTTTTCCAAATTTTTAAGTGCATAAACTTTTATTTCTTAACATTTAGCAATTCTTACTCAGTATCATCCCTGGTACAACTAGTGAAAGTTAATAATATGTACTTTATGCAAACTGTTCAACACAGTTGTAGAAAACAGATATTTCATAATTAATCTAGAAAAATGAAAATATCTATTCATCTATTTATTTTTTAATTCCCAAGAATAGCTGTCAGAATCTAGGTCTGTACTGGGTATGTTTCCATGTTCTAGATTAGTTACTTCTAAAAAATCTAGAACTTATCTATGTGTTTACGGAGAGGTACTCAAAATTTTGGTTTTGAAGAGGTTCCAATCAGATTCCCCACCCTGTCCGGGCCGTCAATGGCTGTGATCACTCATATACAGTGAATGGACGATTTAAGAATGGCTCTTTTCTGCACATGCATCTTGTTAATGTGAGGGCCCAGCTCTCAGCTTCACTGTGACAGAGCAGCACTCCCTAGATGGCAGCACAGAAGCCTGGGACAGTGCCATTACCTGAAGACGTACAGGTATACTGCACATCTGAGGCCAAGTGCTAGTCTGCATTAAAAGCAACCAGAGAAATGTTTTGAAAATAAGGTACATGCACAGTTAGTGATCTCATCTGCTGAGTATGCCACACACAAGATGCTTTGTTCTTTCAAATTGATGGCATAGTCTAAGAATGTGTCCAAACTATTTACTTCCTGAGTTTTGCATATGATAAATCAGTCCTTACTCAGAACATATGAAACAGAAAATGTGCATGTTATTACGAGCTGTTCAAACGATGAAAGAAAACTGCCTAAACACACATACGCACACACACACTCACACAGAGCTTTCCACAGCCTAGAACTCTTAGCTTTAAGTACAGTTAAAAAAAAGTTAGATCAATTAGCAACCCTGTGAATGTTGGAAACATCTTAACAGTGTCTCAGAGATGAAAGAGTATAATACAGAATGAGAAAAAGAGAGAAAGTTAAATTATGTCTGCAGTCATAATGAATCAAAGCCCAGAAGGAGGTCTGCAAATCAGCGGGTTCTAATGAAATATTAAGGTAAGTGATTATTGATGAAAAATGAATAAGCCTTTTTGATTTCAGCAACCTTTAAATCACACCTAGCTAATTAAAACAACTCGAACGCATTCATTTATTCCTTGACGGGCATTTAGCTATCCTTGGGTATAATGAGACTTCATTTTGTGAGGTATATAGTTGATCCCAGGTAAGAAAAAAACATATCGTAAAAAAGAAAATTCTAACCTCTTTCAATATTTGATTTGTCATTTCCAAGCTGAGAATTTAAAAAAAAAAATCACTCAAGATATTTCTTGTTTACCATAAATAAAACACCAACAACACTTTATACTACATATTTATTAACATTGGACCTTATTTTAATTAATTACCATATAATGAATACGGTAATGCATTTATAATAGTAATATTATACAATTACATGGTAATTTTTATTTCAATATAGCAGAGCTTTTTAAAACGGCCTTATTATTCCACCCCATGCTTCCCGGAGGGAAGCAGTAAATGGTGTCTCCAAAGGTGAGAACATCCGCAGGCTGCATCACTAGCTGTGGGATATTTGACTCCAGCCCCAGGCCTGCGCTATCTTCATTCATGTCCTCTCTTATCACAACCCTCATTCACCTTAGTCCCCTGTTTTGGAAAAGAATCTGTGGCTATTCAAGTAAGCACTACACCAAATCACTGCAGACTATATTGTTTCCTAAGTACAGAAGTAAATCCAATGTCCACAGCAATGCACATTTTCGCACTAGTATATCAAGTAAAAAGCCGCACACATTGATTATAGCATCAAAATAAAAAGTTAAGAAACCTAAAATAGGTTTACATACACAAGATGCTAAAAAAATGCAGAATCACCATATATCATACTCTTGCAAAAACAATTTTGCAGCAAACTTTAGCTTCTAAATGTCCTGAAACTCAAGAATATAGATGATGATGGTAGTCGTGGTGGTGCTGGAATAAAATAGTAATAATAACAACAACAATAATAGCAAGTAATAATAATAATAATAGTAACAATAAGAAATAATACCTCCTGAACTCTTCCCATGTTCCAGGCTGTATTCAAAGCGACTTATGTGAGTCAAGATGGGGGAGTAGGTAATGCTTTGCTTGCCTTCTCCCGCAACCACATCAAAATTACAACTAAAACTACAGAAAACCATCGAGAATCACCTGAAGTCTAGCTGAACAGAAGTCCTATAACTAAGGACATACAGAAGAAGCCATGATGACACTGGTAGGAGGGGTGGAGATGCAAAATACACTGGTCCACACCCATGTGAGGCGGTTAAAAATATGGAAGGATATCTCAGCTGCAGAGGTCTCATCTGTGGAGCAAGGGGCCCCAGCCCCACACCAGGCTCCCCAGCCCAGGGTTCCAATGCCAGGAAGAGAAGTTCCCATAACTTCTGGCTGTGAAAACCAGCAGAGATTGTTGCTGAGTGAAATGGAGGGCTGCTGGAGTCCCAGGCATTCCTCTTAAAGGGTCTATGAATGAATTTACTCGATGACAGACTCACCTGCCCTGAGCTCCAGTGCTGAAACAGCAGCTTGAAATGTGCCAGAGATATATAGGAAGAAACTGAATTGCCTGGGTACAGGGCAATGGCTGAAGGAGGACAGCTTTCTCCCAGACAGAAGTGCTGGGAGAAGTCATTGTTCCTTTGTTGAGCTCTTCCCTCTCCCAGCATTCAGACTCCATTGGGTGCCATATTTAAGTCTCCATCAACTTGACTAATACTGATTGCCCCATCCTGGTAACTCCCTGAGACCCCCGCCCCAACCAACTTATAGGCCAAGCCAGGTCACTTCCAGTGGCTTTTCTGTACAAAGGCTGCAGACTTTCCTAAAATCTCCCAAAGGATCACAAACCCCAAAGAAGCATCATCTGGCCTCTGTGTGCCCCCAAACCTCTTCATAAGCAGCCCCAGGTCTGGCACTAGCAGCAGCCAGCCTCCGTTTGCAGCTTAGCTTCTCCCAGGCTTCTCCAAGTCCAGCACAAGTGGTAACCATCTACATATCACTTTATAGGTCAAACCAAGTTGCTACAGGCAGGGCACAGAAAGTGGCTGACCATGGCCTACATCAGAGCCCCACCTAAGACACTCCAAAACCAACACACCTGGCAGCCACCTTCAGACTATACTAGAGCACCACTCAACAATCTCCACAAACGACACACCTAAAGAGCAGACTCAGCAGGTACCAGAGCCCCACTAAAGTGAACCCTGTTCTGTAGGGTCAGCTCCTCCACTACAGTCATGGCCGGTACTCAAAATGATATCAGCCTGAGGGGCAATCTCTCCCACTGACATGCCAACCATGATCAAGATTCAACTACAACAGGAGGGCACACACCAGAGAAGCATAAGGGACATAACTGGAGCACTCAGCTCAGGTGACCAGGAAGACTGCACCCCTGAACATCACAGGGCACTTACTACAGAAGGCCATTCTACTAAGACTGGGAGATGTAGCAACTCTACCTAATACATACAAACAGACACAGAGAGGCAGAGAAAATGGGGAGACAAAGAAACATGTCCCAACTGAAAGAAAAGAATAAAGCTCCAGAAAAAGAACAAAAACAAAATGGAGACTAGCAATCTACCAGATGCAAAGTTCAAAATACTGGTTATAAGGATGTTCAATAATGTCAGTGAGAACTTCAACAAAGAGATAGGAAACAAAAATATGGAGATAGAAAACATAAAAAGAACCTGTCATAAATGAAGAATGCAACAACTGAAATGAAGAATATACTAGAGAAAATCAACAGTATATTAGATGAAGCAGAGGATTAAACCAGCACTTTGGAAGATAAGGTAACAGAAAATACCCAATTAGAACAGCAAAAAGAATCCAAAAAATAAGGATAGTTATGAGCCCTCTGGGACAACATTAAGCATACCAACGTTCACATCATGGGAGTACCAGACGGAGAAGAGAAAGAGGAATTGAAAGGAATTGAAAACCTATTTGAAGAAATAACGACAGAAACTTCTCTAACGTGGTGAAGGGGACAGAGAATCCAGGAAATGCAGAGAGTCTCAAATAAGATGAACCCAAAGAGGCCCATACCAAGACATATCATCATTAAAATGCCACAGGTAAAAGACAAAAAGAGAACCTTAAAAGCAGCAAGAAAAGCAGTTACTTACCTACTAGGGAGCTTCCATAGGACTGTCAGCTAATTTTGCAACAGAAACTTTGCAGACCAGAAGGTACTGGCACAAAAAATTCAAAGCGATGAAAAGCAAGGACCTACAACCAAGATTACTCTATCCAGCCAAGCTATCATCTAGAATCAAAGGAAAAAGAGCTTCCCAAGCAAGAAAAAGCTAAAGGAGTTCATCACCATCGAACCAGTACTACAAGAAATATTAAAGGGAACTTCTTTAAGATGAAGAAAAAGAAAAAAAAAGATAAAAATATGAATAATAAAATGGCATATTTATCAACAATTACTTAAATGTAAATGGATTAAATGCTCCAATCGAAAGACATGAGGTGGCTGAATGGATAAGAAAACAAAACTCTTACATATGCTGCCTACAAGAGACTCACTTCAGATTGAAAGACATACTGAAAGTAAATGGATGGAAAAATATATTTTATGAAAATGGAAATAAAAAATAAAAAATCTGGGGTAACAATGCTTATACCAGACAAAATAGACTTGTAAACAAAGCCTATAACAAGAGACCAAGAAGGACCTAGTAATCCCTCTTCTGGGTATTTATCTGAAGAAACCCAAAACACTAATTTGAAAAAACATGTGCATCTACATGTTCACTCTAGCATTATTTACAATAGCCAAGTTATGGAAGCAAATTAAGTGCCCATTAATGGATGAATGGATAAAGAAGAGATGGTGCATATATACAATGGAATATTATTCAGCCATAAAAAAGAATGAAATCTTGCTGTCTGCAACGACATGAATAGACCTAGAGAGAATTATGCTAAGAAAGTCAGAGAAAAACAAATATCATACATGGAACTTATATGTGGAATCTAACAAATAAAACAGAAACAAAAGCAAACAAACAAATAAAACAGAAACAAACTCATAGATACAGAGAATATTTTGACGGTTACAAGATGAGTGGGGGTTAGGGGGATGAGTGAAAATGGAAAAAGATGAAAAAGTATAAATTTGCAGATACAAAGTAGTCATGGAGATGTAAAGTACATCATAGGAAATATAGTCAATAATATAACTACCTAAGGTGTCAGATGGGTACTAGGTTTATTGGGGTGATCACTTTGTAAATTATGTAAATGTCTAATCACTATGCTGTACACCTGAAACTAATATATTGTATGCCAACTGTAATTGAACAATTAAAAAATTATTAAATAGAAACAATGACTTATGTGTAGTCATTCATTTAATCCTCAAAAAAATCCCACAAAATGTTATTATCCATATTTACAGATGCAAAAAGCAGAGCACAGTAGGTTAACTGACAGATCTGTGCTATGAGTTCAGGCTGGCTCCAGAGCCTGTAATCTTAACCATACCTATAGCATGTCCTATCTTAGCATATAATATTGTATAGTCTCCTACGACATCCTCCCTACTCCTACCCCCCTCAAATTACATAAGCTCTAGGAAACCCATAAGAACTATGGACTTAACATAAAGCAAAAGGAATTTTAACAATTAAAATGTTTAACTATATTTTGTTGAAATTCCGCATTTTTTCTAAAGTGAGCCCCCTCTACTGACATACAGCTTCCAGTTTTCCTTATCATATACTACACCCCATAAACTGCCTTTGCTGTGCTGATGAAGACTGGTTTACTCATTCATTCATATATTTAACATATTTGAATGCTCATGTGTCAGGCTCTGGAATATAGCTATGAATAAAATAGACAAAATGTCCTACTTTAAAGTGAAATTTCATTCTAGTTATTGAAGATGAAATGACTAACCAAAAATTTAAAGTATAAATATGTCACATCAGAATATCATAAGCACTACTAAGAAAAATAAAGGAAGGAACGTAGTTAGGGAGTGCAGGGAAGAGGGGGAGAAGTTCAGATTTGAAATTATTTGTATTTCCTCATATCGACTAACTTTAGTCACTGCTGGTGGAGTTGCCTGCACCTTCCCACCCCTCCAGCTGCTGCAGACACTGAGCCAGGCTCTGGAGAGGTAGCTGGGCTCTTCAAAGGGGAGCACTCCAGGGAGCATGACATTCCACCTAGAAGCACTTGTGACTCACTCCCTCATAAGAGCTGAGGCTCCGCAATGGCCCAGAATTTGCTTAGAATGCCAACCAACTTGTCGCCTGGCCCATCTTCCTCTCCCTGACTAACCATGTTCTCGGCTGCCCTTCTTCCCACTGTTGCAATGAAGGGTTTCAAGCTGGAAGCCCACATGGGAAAACTCAGCCTAGCAGCCATGTGCAAGCACGTGCCAGAGTCCAGCAAGCACTCAAGAAAGACATCAGTCCATAAGAAAGGGTAACATCTGGCTCTACATGCCTGTCCCTGCAGTGATGGGGAGATGGCAGGGCTTTCTCCTGTCCCAGTCTTGAGTTCTCCTTCAACAGTGGAGCTTACACCAGTGCTGCAGAAAACGTTACTTTTACCATGGTTTCTCATCTCTCTCAGAACACAATGTCATCCAACCCCTGTACACATACATGTGTGTGGCACTGGCATAGTCATTTGACTTTTAAACACTTTCAAGACTCTGGGTGTGTTATGTGCCACTGCATCCTGGTGACCCTATGAATGAGTGATGTCCACAGTACCCTGTCCTCAAGAGCTCTGCTCAGCCCCTGTTGACTCCTGCCTGTGACTTCTTTAATGAAGTCAATCCATCTCGTATTGGTCTTCCTCTTTTTCTGCTGCCTATTTTCCCAGCATTACTGTCCTTTCCAAAGAACTCGCTTTCTCACAATGCACCAGAAATAGGGCAGCTTTAGTTTTGTTACTTTTGCCTCCAGAGATGTTTCAGGATTACTTTGCTCTAGGACCCACTTGTTGGTCTTTCTAGTGGCCCAGGGTGTCTGTAAAGCTCTCCTCCAATATCATATTTCTGATGAATCACTTTTTTTCCTATCAGCCTTCTTTACCATCCAACTTTCATATCTGTACATAGTAACTGGGAATACGAGGATGTGAATGACCTTAGCCTTGGTCTCTAATGACACATCTTTACCCTTCGTGATTTGTCCTAATTCTTCCATTGTTGTCCTTCCGAGTCTCAGCCTTCTCTTGATTTCTTGGCTGCAGTCTCCATTTGAATTGATGACTGAACCAAGGTAAGCAAAATCTTTAACAATCTCAATGTGTCATCATTTATGTTAAAGTTGTATATTTCTTCTGTAGTCACAATTTGTGTCCTCTTGATGCTCAAATGCACTCCTGCCTTGGCACTTTCTTCTTTCACTTTTGTCAGAGGTTGTTTCAAATCATTGCTCCTTTCCAGCAGTAATATGGTGTCATCTGCGTATCTTAAGTTATTGATATTTCTTCTAATAATTCTCACTCCTCCTTTCTCTGAGTCTAGCCCAGTTTTTTGTATAATATGTTCTGCATACAGATTAATCGAATAGGGAAATAAAATGCACCCTCATCTGACACTTTTGCCTAAAGGAAGCCATTCTGCTTCTCCATATTCTGTCCTGACAGTGACTTGCTGTCCACAGTACAGGTCACACATCAGGACAGTCCAGTGCTGAGGCACATTCATTTCTTTCAGAGCAGCCCAGAGCTTTCCATGATCCAAGCCGTCAAAAGGCTTTACTGTAGTCTATAAAACATAGACTAACCTTCTTTGGAAATTCCTTGTGGCACTCCAGTACCCAGCAAATGCTCATAATTAGATCTCAAGTGCTTCTTCCTTTTTTGAGTCTGTCTCAAACAACCAGCATTTCTTGCTCCATATAAAGTAGAAGCCTTTGTTGCATCAACTCAAGAAATTAGAGTAATGGTTCTATAATTATTGCAATCCTGGATATCGCCTTTCTCAAAAATTGGGAGTTATATTGAACATTTCTGGTTCGTAGGCCATTGTTTTGTTTTCCATATCTGCTGACATATTCTTGTTAGGATTTTGACAGATTCAGTCTGTATGGCTTGAAATAATTCTATTAGTATTCAGATGTAAAAGTGATGCTTTCATGCAATAATAGTAAACAATGAGAGCACCGCCTGCCCTTTGGAAAGTCAATCGACACACTGTTTCAGTTATAAGTGGGTCAGGATTGTTGGACATCATAAACCCCAGTCAGCAAGGGTCTCACTTCACCTACATATAGTTTGCCTTGATCTAGTATAGAAGCTGGAAATATTATAGAAAAACCAAGACAATTCAGATGTCCTGATCTTCTAAAAGAAAGGTAGTATATTTTGGATTCATTCATTACAAAGAAGGTTAATGGGACTCTCCCAGATGCAAGTGAAATTCCTTAGAATATTAGAAGGAAGATGTTGGTTAAATCACGACTTCATGAGATCAACCAATGTTTCTGAACTGGCTTAGTGAAGTAGTTTGTGTCCAGTACATGCTCAACAGATACTACCAGTAACTAATGTAGTTGCCATCTCCCCCGATGCTCCAGCAAAGCCCGCAGGCCCTAATACTATTGCAAATTATGTGTCATTCACAGTCATGAATGGCCAAAACAAGAATTTAAAATTCCTCAGATGCTTAAAGTGATACTATCTTAGAGACATTAATATTCTCATAGATTTATTTTGGAACTGATCCATAAAGTCAATATCAACAATCACAGCTATTGCCCAGGCACCCGAATCCCATACTCCCCATGAAGAAACCACCTATTTACGACCTAATAGGGTCTGCATCATCTCCTCCTGTCTTGGCTCCACGTCACTATTCTGTAGGCCTCAATGCCCCATCGATTTGAGGTTCAAAACACCAGGAGCCCTCAAGGCAAAGAAAGCCTTACTTGCTAAAATCTCATAAAACTTTTCAAAAAATCAGACCACTCAGAGAAAAGCCACGCCAGTTCTGCCAGTAGCCTTTAGGGGCAGAAAATATTAAGGAATTTACATAGGAAAGTGTTGACCATGTTTAATATTTACCAGGAGTACATAAATCCAGCATCTTAATTAGACTGCACTGTCAGTCAAAAGTCAACACACACACACACACAAATATAGTTCTGACCTATTTAGGATGCAGCTCAAGCACACCACCTTTTAGAATCCCCTTCTTCCCTAACCTAAGTCAATCGCCTTAGCATCCTATTTAATTCCTATCGTTCTGTGTACAACATATTGTGTGTGGTCTGTCATGTGGCACCAAAGGAGAGGAACATGGGAGGTGAATCAGGTCTTGCTCATTTCTATATCCCAGATGCCTTCCACAGTTTTTGGCACAAAGTAGCCGCTGAATAACTGCTGGGGAGATGAACAGACAGTCACAGAGCCTGGAAGATAAACATGGACAAGAACTTTGGGCTGTTCAAAGAGTTTAAGCCTTTGAATATTTTACAAAGCCTAAACACACAGACTAGGGGAAAGAAGAAAAAGGAAGAAAAAGAGGATTAGAAATAAGTTTTTATCCTCAGCTTTAGTTTCAGTTACAAAGTAGGTGCTTTTGTATAGCTATGCTACTGCAGCTTGCAAATACAAAAACAAAACTCCTCCATATCAGAATTATAATTATTTAGAATATAAGTCATTTTTCTAGGTTCTCCTCCTTTCCCCCACAGGCCACATGATGACTTTGTGAAATTTGGAGAAACACCTCATTCCTCTAGATACTGACTGCCATCTGCCAGAAAAATCGCCATAATTGTCCAAATCGATAATAACTAGTAGTTTTAAGGAAATCCTTGGAGTTGTATAGTCCATAAGTTGAGCAACTTGATACTCTATGTCTCCCAGCATACCCCAATTCCATTTGCATCCTACTCACCCCTCTCTTAACTTTCTTTAGGATTCTAAGTGACATTAGAATTTAAAATAAACTTGGAGTTAAAATTTTTCTTTACTACTTCTCTGACAGAGTGACTGATGTAAGTCCAGTTTATTATGACCTTCAAAAAACTAAGCACCAAATTGCTTTTCAAACTCTGTACCTGGTATTAAATGATTGGCTAAATACCAAAGCAAGACCAGAGAGGCAAAAGATATCTGATACTTGGTTGTTAGGCAGAGTTATTTGAAAGAAAATGTTTTCAAGTCATGAGAATCAATAAATTCTTGAGTGGCAAACTTTTTTTTCTAAATCACATCTTTTTTCATAGAAGGCAACAATATACTTTTATTTTTAAAATACATTTTCACGATTCCAGAATTATGTCAAGTTAACATGAAACTATAGTAGTATGTTTCTTAGATGGGTGACTTAGTTATTTTAAACTCAATAAAGGAGTCTCATCGAAACAAAATTTAAGCAAATTTGGTTTATATATAAATTAGAATAAAAACAATCTATATTTTAAATAGAAAAGTTTGCTAAATTGAAACACTCAGCCCTTTATCTGAGTTGCTGGATGCACTTTAAAGTCAGGTTATGGTATCTTTGAACATACTCTCTAATTCAGACTTTACACTCTTTTCTCTATTCAGACTGATATTACCAATTAATTCCAAGTCACAATAAGATTGGTACTTGAATCCATGGGTTTGGACCGTCTAACAAACAGGAGAACTGAAGGCTTGGCCAGATAAGTTATCACGCCAAGCTTCAGGTAAAGCAAGACTTGGAGCTTCTGTTAGAAGGCTAAAGTCAAATGAAATACCAAGCAGCTCAAGGAGATTTTGACCACAGTGTGGCCAGCTCATCATCAAAGATCCAAAAGTTCAGTGCCCTGCAGAGGGAAAGACAGTAAAATAAAAACACCCTCCGCTGCAAGACTATTTGTTTGAAAACTACTATGAAGTTCTAAAAGAGTTTTTGCTTATCCTCATATTTCTACAGAATATTTAAACTTTCTCAAAGGCTAAAATAAATATATAAACAAACAACCCCATTACACATTACTTCTACAAACAAATTGTGGTTTCGGGCAATGTTAATCAACAAAAAGAATTAAACAAGAAGGTTTTAAAATTAGCCATGACCTTATTTATGGCTTCATTACTTTCAAGATTTCATTTGTTGGGTTGTTTATGTCACCTCAGCCTTTAATTTAATTGCTGCATCTCTAACTATATTAGACTAGCTTTATGGATGGTGATTGCTTGTTTTTACTCACCAAAATTTAACATTCGTAGAACATATAACACCGGAGAGCCGCTTAATTCGCGCATGTATTAGATGAAGCTGGATTTATACTTTAAGACTGATTCTCTATTAGGAAAGTATAATGTGAACCAATACAACACAGTCTCTTGTAATTAGGGATGAGGCTGAAAAGGGAAGTCTTAGAGGCCCACGGACATCATGCTGAGGCCTTAGACTGCATCGTGGAGATAATAAACTACCACTGAATAATTTAAACAAGAGAATGTCATTTTTATTTTAGATAGAAAATTTCAGCTATTTTGTGAAGTAGGGATTTGAGGAGAACAAAGCTAGAGGCTGGAGGAGAGTTAGAAGGCTGCTGCCAGTAACCATGTGTAGTGGTGCAGGAGGAGAGAAAATCTGGAGTGATCTAGAATGTAAAATTGGTAGGCCTTGTAACTGATGTGGGGGCGGGGGACTGGATGCAAAAGAAAGGCTTATGTCTTGAGCAGATGTGTGGGTAGTGACAGCATTCTCTGAGATTAGGCCCACGAAACTAGAGCAGGTTGTAATGAAAAATGATGAATTTAGTTTTGGATAGTTTGGGTTTAGGTGCCTGAAAGACAAGAAACATGCATTCCCAGGTGGTACTTAGCTCCAGGAATCTGGGCCTTCAAGGAGAGAGGGCTGGGCTACTGCAGATTATGCATCGCCCGGTGCTGCATGGTAGTTAAAACTTTAACCAAAAATAACCCCTAGGGAATAGCAATGGTATACAGCTATTAGCAATGGTTGCTATTTTCCTAGGGAATCCAAAATTCAGGGGCAAGTAGAAGAGAATCTCTAGAGATAGTTCAGAAAAAATCAGAACAGAAGGAGGAAGCAAGAGACAGCCACATCATACACAGAAACTAAGACAGCAGTTTCAGGAACGCTACAGAGTGACCCAGAATGGAAGGAGAAGTGCTTACTGAATAAGGCATGTAGGAGGCCATTAGGAAACTAACATATTATGGGTGCCGTAATCAATTCCCATAAACTTACTGCCATAAGATAACACTAATTTATTATATGATAGTTCTGGAGGTCAGAAGTCTAAAACAGATTTCACTGGGCCAAAATCAAGGTGTTGGCAGGGATGTGTTCCTTCTGGGGGCTCTAGAAAAGAATGCACTTGCATTCCTTGTCTCAAAGTGAGCAGCCTCGCGTCTTCAAATCTCTTTGACTCTCCTGTTTGTCATTCACTTACAAAGACTGCATTGGGCCCATCTGAATACTCCAGGAAAAATCTTCCCATTTTAAGATCTTTAACTGAATCAGATTGGCAATGTCTCTTCTGCTATATGAAGTAACATATTCACAGGTTCCAGGGATTAGGGCATGGGCATCTTTGGGGTCTATTATTCTGTCTGTCACATGTAGTGAACGAGATGTGGGAAAGAAGATACAGCAGTCTGTAACAAATCTAGATTAACCTTTTAAGAAGTTTGGATTGTAAGTGAAGAGGAAAATTGGGCAGAAACTAGCTAGACGGTAAAAAAGGATGTTTTAAAAACATGTGATAAAGACATGAGTATGTTAACCAGCTATGCAGAAGTGCCAGCAGAGGCACAGGCTGAAATGGGGCTGAGAGGAGAAGGCTGATGGAGCAGGCCCCTTGCAGGGGGTGGCGGAGGGGAGGGGGCGGGCTGGAAAACGGCGGTGTTCCCAAAGCTGGCCTGGAACAAGGAATGCTGATGCTCAACAGGTAGAAAGAGAGAAGTAGCCCAGGAGCAGATGTCGGTGGGGGATAGGTGTGGAGATGAGAGGCATGTTGACGGGAACGAGAAAGTTTGGAACATCTGCTGAGGTGAATGGAGCTGGCCAAGGGCAGAAATAAATAGTTAAGGGCACTGAGATAGGGCCAGGGCAGAGCACGTTAATTAGCGATGGCACCAATTTGCAAAACTCATATGACAATGCCATTTACTACATTTGAGAATTACTTTTTCACATTTCAAGAAAGGCAGAGATAAATAATACCAAGTAAATAAAGTGGTATTTGATTTTTTGAATAGCAAATACAACTTTGTTATGTGACCCAACATTTATAAAAGAGCACATGTTTAATAACTGCCTGTATCTAAGAAAATTAGTTTTCTGTGTTTGCCAGATTTACTTTTGACACAGCTGGATTCCAGTTTTAATGGGGGAAAAACAAGTTCACAAAGGTCGTTTCTTTTAAAATTGGCATTTTCTCTTTAGTGGTAAAATGCATGCAAAAAGCATATGATTATGGTATTTATGTTTCCATTAAAGTGCCCTCAACAAGCTGGGGGAGTCTAGCCTACTATTTTCCTGCTATTTAGATTTATAGCAGCACAGTACCTATTTTATTTCAATTATATTTGAGTACAATGCACTCTTGGTAGCAAATGATTGCATGGTGACAGTCAGCAAATGTCTGTTAGAGCTGTCTTTCTGTGGAGTTTTTATATACAGATTCTGATACCTGGATAGAAAAATACGAATTTTATAGTGTTCTCAAGTTAAAGAAAGAAAACATTATTGACCAGCATTCCATCATTTCTTTGTTAGAATTCAAAGCATAATGAACTTTTAAATTGAAATTATGTAGCTTACATTAAAATAAATTTTTAGTGTCAAGCAACACTGAATAAAGTTTATAAATATCATACCTGTTGACTGACCTTTTCAAAAAGATTATTATTTAGTTATAGGTGAACATTGGAAATTTATGAATGTCAAGATAAAGCTGTATGGAAATCATAAATTATTTTATAGCTTCACGTTTAACAGACCTTAATGAACTAATTTATATTGCAGTTCCAATTGATTTTTTCATTAGCCCAAGAGTGTTGCTTTTCAAAGGGTGTACAGACTGGTTGGATTACAGTCAACTGAGGTGCTTGTTGAAAATGTGGGTTCTTAGTCCCCATCCAGGTCTATTGAATCAGAATACTTATGAGTGGAGATCAACAAAACTGTATTTATGGGAAGTATTTCAGATCCTTTGCATACATGCTAATAAAATTTTAAAAAATCACTGTTCTAGAACACAGTCTGTGAAAGTTCTTAAGATCATGATTCCTGCCAATGCCATACTGTTTTTATTACTGCAGCTTTGTAGTATGGTTTGAAGTCAGGGAGTGGTACCTCTCTGGCTTTGTTCTTTTTTCTCAGGATTGCTTTGGCTCATAGATACAGACAACAGAATGGTGTTTAACAAAGAAGAAAGGGGTGGGAGGAGGACGAAGAGGGTGAAGGGGTCCAAACACATGGCTACTGAAGGAAACTAGACTGTGGGTGGTGAGCATATGATGGACTACACAGATGTTATGCTCTAAAGCTATAAACATGAAATTTATATAATGTTATTTACCAATGTTACCCAATAAGGTTTAATTTAATTTTTTTTTTTTAAATTATGATTCCTGCCTGTCTGCCTGCCTGCTTGCCTACCCTGCCTGGAGATAATATAAATAGAAATGTCAAAATTTTAGACAAGGTTTGAGACGTTCAAGCTTCCACATCTCCGTGGAGCTTTACAGGCTTGGAATCAGCAAGAATTTCACAAAAGTAGAATATGAAGAACTTCAAAGAATTCTATGAAAGTGCAAAATGGATACCTTTAAAATGTCAAAGGGCAGACTGAAATTGATTGAGAAATCACATTCTTGCACTACTGTCCCCCTATTCACTCAAACAAATCATTTTGCAGTACTTACTCTTATTCCAAGTATTTATACTGTGGGAGGAATCTAGAATGTCTCATACTAAACTCAGTAAGTCATAATTTAAAGATAAACTATTCATGATGTGATGTGATTTATGGCAAATACGTAAGAGACCAAGCTATTTAATGACTGAAGAGGTATCAGCAGAACTGCATCCCCACGCCTTTATGTGCGTGTTAAGTATAAGGAATAAAACACACCTTTATTCATTTCAATTTCATTGTTTGCTTGTTTCCGCACCAAGATGGGGATGCTGTGCTTTCCTGAGAGTAAATTCCCATTTCTTAACTAACAATGCTACACCGAACACTTAAACAGTGCTTACTTTGGACCAGGCACAGTGCTAAGTGCTTTATACGTGAGTCCTCCTTAAGCCTAATGAGGTAAGTACCATCCTTATTCTCATTTTGCAAATAAGGAAAATGAAGCATAGAGTTTACACAGCTGATGGTGAAAAGCCCAGATTCAAACCCAGGCAGTGTGCTTCCATAATTCACGCTCTTTTACATTATACTCGACTACCTCCTACCTTACAGCAGAATTACCGCTAGTGGTAAGAGTTGCCCGCAGATAGTAGTATATGATAGCAAACGTTTGATTGACAGCATTTAAGTCGAGGCTAAAAAAAATGAAAGGTAGAGAGCTGATTGAGAGACAATGGAGAGTTTGTCCACTATTTAATTTTAGGAAATATTGTGGAAATGATTTGGCCAGTGGATACACTTTACCAATATGTAGATCATCTTGTTTTAAAAATGATAATTCCCTTTGGGCTCTTGTGTGCATGATTCACTGCACTCAGAATGGTATTGGCTCTGTGACACAGAAGCCTGATGGAGCACAAGCGATTTAAACAAATAAGGGTCTCAGTTCCACATGTAACAAGGAATAGAGGCCAGGCTGTTTCTCTCTTCCTCTGCAGTGTTGTTAGATGAACCCCATCTTGGAGTACCCATCCAAGTTCCAGGAAGAGAAGAGGGAAAATGGCAAAGGGAAAAAGCTGAGTCAGATCTATTTTAATTAGGAAAAACTAGCTTTGCAGGAAGTCCCATCCAAGAACAACTTCTAACTCATTAGACAGAACAATGTAGGGGAGCCTGGGATATTGAAATTTTTAGCTGGGCACATTGCCAGCCTGAACAAAATTAGGATTCTATTAAATAAGGAAGAAGAAAGAATAGGCTTCAGATTGTCAACTGACTGCCTATATGACCACGAAATCCAAAAAGTTGAATAGTAAAGTTTACTAGACACCAACTGCAAATTTTGGTGAAATTTAGTTGATGAGTTTCTTTATTGGGTATATTCTTCATTTAGGAAATACTCTCTGAGGAGTTTCAAGTTTTATGTTTCCATTTGAATGATTATTTTTAAAGACTTAATAAAAGCATAGTCTAGGTCATCCAGTAAGTGTACTATTTTGCCATCTGAATTTGTTTACAAATACGAAGACACCAAAAAATACTACTTTCACTGTCTATTCACTTTCACTTCTATTAATGGTAATAGAAGCAAGATGGACTTACTGCAAAATGAAGCATCGATGAGGCATACAGACAGACCAAAGATCACTGGATATAGACATGCAAAAGAACTGCAGAAATCTAACGGAGAAAAGTAAAGGGTGAACTGAGTCAGCCCTTGGCTTGCGGGGGTAGGCAAGCAAACTAAAACGAGCCTGCCATGGCATAGCCCCCACCACATTCATGATGTGTGCAGGAGTTTAGATAAAAAAGAACAACAACATCATTGGTCACATTAAATTAATGTTGTTCATTTGAATGTAATGGTTTTGCTGTTTTGTTTGTATTTAATTTGTAAAGATGTTTGGTTTTATAGTTGTATAATGGCTATAAACAGAAGGAGTTTAGTCCTATTTTATTTTTATACATATTTAAGTAACATTATAATCAAAACAATTTAAGTCTATACCGCTGTATCAAGAGGGTGTCTTTTAAAAAGAGTCTCTACACGACCCAACTCTGAGAAACACTTTTCTACAGCTTCCTCTCACAGGAAAAGACAACAAAGGTGATGCCATCATTTCTAAGCCAAATTCATATTCAGCTCCTGCTTGGTGAAGACATACTTTACAGGTGTGATAAGCACCAACTTTCTGGATTAGTGATATCATTGTTTAATGGGCATCTTACACTCTGCACAAACAATTATAAGAAACTAATGTTTCTGTGATCCTTTTTTAAATCTCTCTCTCTTGAGTTAGAAGTGTCTTAGAAATGCTCTAGCCCAATCACCCTTTGGAGGCACAAATGCACAGAACTGTACAATCCCCAACAGACAGCTGTCTGTGCTGTGACTGAGCGAGGCTGAGGGGGCTTCTAAATATAGCGATGGCTATGATATGATTTCAAGATGCTTGATGTGACTCATTCCTATGACTTGTCTCCTCTGAAATATTTTGCTGGTTTTTTTTTTTTTTTTTTTTTAATTTTTCAATGTTGAGTGGGGTTTTGATGGAAATTCGTGAGGAGGCTGAGTTTCAGGGTGGGGTCAGCATGGTTCAGAGTAGAAATGCAGGCGGGGATGCTGGATGGAGCCCAATAGCAGACAGGGCTCTGAGCAGGTAAGCTCTTTTGAAAACTTGCACACATCCTTAGGAGGGATTTAGATTCTTGAAGGGCCCTGGTGTTTAAACTGGGCTTTAAAGCAATGATTTCTCGCCTAAGGAGCTGGAAAGATCCCTTCCAACTACCATCTCTTATGTCAAGTGGGACTTTTCAGCTGTGTGAACAACTGCTACAAGCCCATCCACTATTTTTTAGATTTTCAAACTAGATGTAGAAGGTGCTGAAATTGACTAATGCTTTTATCAAAGATCAATAATATGTTAACTAATTTTATTTTTAGTTTTTCCAAAAGTTACTAACTGGAAATGCCAGTGTTTCTGCTGTCTTTTCTTCTAAGAAAACACTTTCAATGGGACATTCATGGCCTTCAAATGCTATTTGACTTCTACAAGCAGCAAAAAATCTGCCAGAAGTTTTTTAAGAAAATGTCACCGTCACTGATAATAACCTTAGTCTTTGAATCCTGACACAATAAGTACTGTGAACATTCTAGGTGATCACACCAAAAGAGTTTAAGGAAACCACAAGCCACCTATGTTAACTTACATTACTCACTCATTTTCATTACCGTCGACAGAGAATAGATTTTCACAAAACAATAAAAAAACAAAAATAAAAAAATAAAAAAACAAAAAAAGAGACAACAGAATATCTGACTAGTGTTTTACCTTAAGATCTGCTTTTCCTCTTGCTGTTCTTTAAAATGCTTCCTTCTGGTTTGCCTGAGGGTTACCGGTTGTATTTGCAAACCTCTATTAAAAATAGCTGGCGATAAGTAACTAAAATATAGACTACTTGCAAAACATAGCAGCCAAATAACACATGGGTGCTATAGGAGAAATGATTCTAGTACACCGTTGGTCCTGCAGGGCTACTGCAAACCAACAATATCAGCATCGGACATGGGAACTTGCTAGAAATGCAAATTCTCAGGCTCCACTCCAGACCCACTGCATCAAAAGCTGGGGGAAAGTTAATCAATCTGTGTTTAAAGAAGTCCTCTAGGTGACATTGGTGCATGCTAAAGCTTTGAAGTGAAAACTGCTATGTTTAATGTTGAAAGCCCAGCTCCCCTAAAGAGCAACGATAATAAGAAACCATTATAAGATGTGATGGTATTAGCATGTTTTTATGACAATAACATGTATATGTGTATGTTTCAAATAAAAAGAAATTAGCATTATTTTCTTCAAACTTAACTTTACATAGTGTTTGAATATATAAATAGATGGAAAAAGATCTATTTTTAAATTGTCTCAGTTAAAATTTGAAGTATATAGCCATTAAAATATATAGCCAAAAAATATATAGTCATATAGTCAGTTAAAATTAGAAATAAATATATAGCATTAACATATAGTCAACATTGCACTACTTTATGCTATACTGATATATAACAGACCTGCGGTTATCAATGAAGCAAGTCAAATACTGGCGATACTGTATATCTCATTCATTAATTCTTTCATAAGATAAAATCATGTCACCAAAAAAAAGTAGCCCTTCTAAACAAATCTTAATTAGAACAAACCATGTCATTCTCCATCTATTTAATTACCACTAGAGGCTTTCTCAGTAATAAAAGAAAATACAGCTTAAGTAGAAGAGCCATAATTTCAAGTTTGCTTTTTATTTGAGTTATAAACTAAAGGTTAGTTTTCCAGTCTAAAACCATTCAAGAACAAAATGAAATATGTTGGAATCATTAGAAAAACTATCAAAACTTCTGCTGCTCCTTCCATTAGGCTTTGCTTTGTGTAAACTAAATACTGTTGGACACAATGACTCTTCAAAGGCCACTAATAAAAGGCAGTTCTGGTTTCAGGATTGATGAACAATCGAATTCCTTGTCAAAAACTATATAAAGTTGATTTGGAAGCAATACCCTGATTGCTCCTGGAGCCTACCTGTCTACAGGTGAAGGTTTGGAATTCCGTGGCTTCTTCACTTGGGCATACAAAGCATCCATCATATGTCCTTCTCTTGGGCTCTGGGGTCTGGCATTGAGAGCAATGGAACCCTCATAGGAAGAAATTCCCCCGTACATCAACTCATCATCACAGCCAAACGTCCGATGAAAATCTTGGATTTCAGCATAGTCACGTTCTCGAGCTTGTTGCTCTCTAAATTCTCGAGTTTTGGCTTGAATCCTGTAAAAGTAGAACGAAGTTGAAATAAGAGAAGCTATGCCTTCTCAAAGGACTGCATAGAGAAACATTCATCAAAACATGTAAAACGCATTTTATTTCAGGCAGCTATGAGAAAATTGATGGTATAAATGATGTTATATTCATTTTTGATTGTGAAGGTAATGTCATGGATGCTCAGAAATAATCATTTCAGATAACTTTTGTTCATGTCAATAACATACAGTCATAATTTGCATCCTAATTTAAATAGTCACTTATTAACAACGTATAAATACTCAACAGGCATAGATAGTTTCAGGCATTCGCATGAACTTTTTAAAAGCAAGAAGTGACTTTTTTAAAAAGTTACACGCACACGTATACATTTATGCATGGGTGCATAATTTATATATCTTACTCATTATGAACATATTATGCTCATTTAACATACTATGAAGCTTAAATATGAATCCACACTATAATTATTTATTAACAGCAAAAGAAGATCTCAGCTTAATGACACCATCTTTGATTTTACGTGATGTGTAGAGAACTGGCAAATCCTGAGATGAAGAACAAGAAGGCATGTATCCAATGAAGAAATAAAATTTGCCTGTGTTAGTACAAAACTGACCTTAAGTAATCACTTTTACTTAAGATGTATTTAAATATTTTTATTAAACTACTTGGTATAAAGTCCTCTTCAACCAATAATATATTGATATAATTTATGTTCTAAGTCAATCTTATTTATCAAAAAATAGAATTTTGATGATTTTTGATGATGTTTTATAGGGAAAATATTTTTGATGATGTTTAATGTGGAAAACACTTCCAAATGTAAATGTTTCCTTAAAAAATGAAGTCTTTTTTATATAAAATACTATTTTAGACTTTTACGAGTTCAGTATTTTACTGCAAAGTTATTTGCTTCTTTCATATTTAAAGTAGACCACTGCTTGCAGAAATGACACATAAATATATCTTCAAAAAATACAGAAAAAATACAAAAATGAGATGAAGACAATACAAAAAAAGAAAAGAAACTACAGGCTGATATCCCTCATGAATATAGAAACTAAAATCCTTAACAAAATATTAGCAAATAGAATTTAGCAATATATAAATAGAATTATACATGATGTCTAAGTAATGTGTTATACAGGAATGCAAGGCTGGTTCAACATTCAAAAATCAATTAATGTAATCCAATAATAGGCTAAAGAATAAAAATCATATGTTCTTATCAGTTGATGCAGAAAAAATTTGATAAAATTCAACACTAATCATGACAAAAACTCTCAAAAACTAGATATAGAAAAGAATTAACTTCCTAAACTTGATAAAAGCAACTACAAAAAAACTATTGGTAACACTATATATAATGAAGAAAGGCTGAATGCTTTCCCCTAAGATTGGTAAGGATATCTGTTCCCACCACTGTAATTCAATGTAGCATTGGAAATTCTAAACAATTCAATAAGCTAGAAAAGGAAATAAACAGCATACAGATTGGAAAGGAAATGATAAAACGATTCTTATTTGCAATGACATGATGATCTACACAGAAATACCAAGGAATCTACAAAACTCTCCTCGAACTAAAAAGCAAGTTCAGCAAGGTAACAGGATACAACATTAATGTACAAAAATCCATTGAATTTCTATATACTGGCAATGAACATGGAAGCTAAAATGAAAAACACACTGCCATTTATAACCACTAAAAATGAAATACATAGATACATAAATATAAATAAAATTGGTTTATAGATATGTATAAAAATATATAGATATAAATCTAATAAAACAGGTATAGGACTTGTATGTTGAAAACCCCACAATGCTGATGAAAGATATCAAAGATCTAAAAAAGAGAAATACTGTGATGATGGATGAAAGGCTCAACATAATAAAGAAGTCAATTCTCACTAAGTTGATATACAGGTTTAATGTAATCCTTATAAAAATTCCAGCGAGATTCTTGCAGATATAGACAAGATTATTTTTAAATATAAATGGAAAGGCAAAGGATAGAACAGCTAAACAACTGTGAAAAAGAAAAATAAAGTGGGAGGAATCACACTCCCTGACTGCAAGACTTGTAATATAGCTATAATAACCAAGACTGTGTGCTATCTATGCAGCGAGAGACACAGAGATCAATGGAACAGAATAAAGAACTGAGAAATATCCAACAAGTATGAACGACTGATTTCTCACAATTGTGCAAAAGCAATTCAATGGAATAAAATAGTCTTTTCGACATAGTGCTAGGGCAATTCGATATCCATAGGCAAAAATAAAAACAAAACAAGAAAACACTCTGAACTTAAACTTCATACTTGATACAAAAATTAACTCAAAATGGATCACAGATTTCAATGTAAAATGTAAAACTATAAAAGCCATTAGGGAAGTGCAAATTAAGACAATAAGCTATCACTCCACATCTATTTGATCAGTTGAAATAAAAAAGTGACAATATTAAATGCTGACAAGGAAGCTCTCATACATTGCTGTTGGAAACCTAAAATGGTACAGCCACCCTGGAAAACAGCCTGGATGTTTCCTACAAAACTAGACATACACTTGCTGTGCCACTTAGCAACTGTACTCCTGGGCAAAGAAATGAAACCTTAAATCCAAGCAAAAACCTGTACACAATTGTTTATGCATACTTTATTTCTAATATTCAAAAACTGAAAATAACTAAAATGTCCTACAAAAAGTAAATGGCTAACAAACTCAGGTACATACATAACCACAGAATACTGCTCAGCAGTACAAATGAACAGACTATTAAAACAGCAACTTGAATCAATCTCAGTGGCATTATCCTATGTGAAAAAAAAACCAGTCTCAGAAGGTCACATATGTAAGATTTCATTCATGTAACATTCTCAAAATCACATAATTATAGACATGATGAATAGATTAGTGGTTGCTGGGGGTTAGCTATGGTGGAAGCAGAGGGGTGGGTGTGACTATACACAGCAGCATGAGAAAGATCTTTGTAATGGAATAGTTCTGTTTCTTGACTGCAGTGAAGTTATGTGACTACACATGTGACAAGATGGCACAGAACTATATATACACATGGTGCCAACATAAATTTCCTAGTTTTGATATTGTATTACAGTCATATAAGTTCTAACTGTTGGGGAAAATGGATGAAGGATATAGGAGACCACACTGTACCATCTTTGCAAATTCCTGTAAATCTAAAATTATTTCAAAGTTTTTTTTTTTTTTAAAGCTGGAAAATTGTCACATAACATTGCAAGGAAAATTTGTATTTTCTCCCTTGTTTTTTTCCTTTATCATGTCTCTCCCTGCCACCCCGCCCCCCCAATTTGCACCACCAGCTCAAATTTCTCTAATTTCCTAGCTATTAGATAGAAGTACTTAAATTCATGTAGCTCAGTTTCTCCACAGGGGTCCTGTGACATTTGAGAAAGAGCAATGTGTTGTTGTGTAGGACTTCTTGTATAACTGGTTCCAGTCGCATATCATCAAGCAGTGTCTCCCGCCATCAGGGCAACCCAAAGTGGTTCACATATTCCCTTGGACGACCTTACTTCCCGAGCTGAGAACCAATGACGTTCCTAACTCATAAGAGAATATTGGAAAGTTAGAAATTTTTATCAGGAGAGCCCTAGATTCTAATAAAGTTCCACAGACAGAATATCTGTAACAGAAATAGCAACTCAAGTTCTAATATTTAGTTTAGCTAAATTTATGCTAGATTTTTTTTTATTATAGTCTAGTTATTCATTTAGAAGCAATGATGACAATCAAGGATGTTATAAAAGCTGATTACCACTAAACACTAGATATCCATGATGAAAAGTTCATGGAAGTTCAGAGATAATTTTATTTTTTGTACCATATTGTCTTTTTGACCTTGTATTCAGCCAGAAAAACTACACAGAAAGGTAAATGACTTATTTTCTTCAACTCAATGGGATATTAATTTGAAGCCCAATCGTGATCACTTATCTGACAACCCACTTTACTATTGTGCTTGGTTATATTGGACAATCACCTAATCTTACAGGTAATACCAAGGGTGGCTGGGCATTCACGTAAGTCTTGAAGTTTGGGAAACTGAAGAAATTTGGAGGACTACAATAGAAATAAAGCTGAAAGCTCTGAATTTGGAGAACCTCCTGAAATCAAATCGAGTGACTTAGATTGGTTTATAAATGAATGAACTCTATGGTGCTTGAACCTCAGTTCATTAAAGTGAAGAGGATCCAGCTTACTTATGTTGGAAAGTACAGCCCTGTTAAGAAAGGAAGCCAGCAGAAAAAGAAAATATGAACATTCTCTCCTTAAGGGAAGCATGGACCTAAATAATCTCCTCAAACTTCTGGCACATCAATTTTATTATATTATTGATGGGTCCTGAATTTGAATGTTCTTTTGTTCCAAATCACAAGGAAACAAATGTTCACTGGGGGTCAATTTCTACCAAGTCGCTTGCTCAGAAGAAACACTCGGCAGCAGGAGGTTCTATTCACAAAGCCCAGTTCTCAGTTGCTTTCTTTTACCCAAATTGGCACATTATTACTAATTGCCACTAATTGTTGAATCCAATAAACATTACACTCACATCTATAGTACCTTCTAAAAACATTGATTTTTTTCTAAGCTCCAATAACGAAAGAAATTATACTTTTATTGTTTATCTTGTTATTGTCAATGGATTTATCCCCAAAGTTATAAAAGCCGTTTGTACCCCTCCTTTCCACCTTGGTGGCTCACCCTTGTGGTGAAAACATTAGAATAAAACTACAGCATGCCTGTGGCCGACAAAGGTGAGAGTGGTTCTGCAAAACGCTAACAAATCTGATTACTAGCCCGTACTAAGGTACACTTCAAAGTTCATTCTAGAAGTTAATGCTAATGCTGTGCGAATGGCATTGAAAAGTAGATTTTAAAAACTTAGGAATATATTGTGGGTTTTGTGAATTTAGTGACAATCTGCAGTCAAATTAATAAAAGACACAAATAATTTCCTTTATTATATACTTTTAAACTTGAATGTCTTGTTGGTTATAAAGTGAGAAAAGGGACTTTGTAACACAATCAAAGGGTTGTATTTACAAGTTATACATTTTTATTCTTTATGGAGAAATCTACTACAGGAAAGAAATAATTGGCTGAGGGGAGAAAATATTTTTGGTTAACTAATAAAAATAGCATAGCTTCTTAAGGAAACTTTTAAAAAAGATGGTATCTTGCAATTGAGCCCTTAATGGTTCCAGATGGTCAGTGCTATAAAAGGACACTCCCTCTATTCTTTTATTGTGACCTCGAGGTCACAAATTATCTCTAAGATGTAAGAGTCATTCCTTTTTCTGAACAGTTAGGTTGTTGTTTAGCATTATCCATTCCATTTATCTTAGGCCAAACCTCAGCAATGACAGAAGTAACTGATTAGCCTAAAACTTAGCAAAAGAAATAAATATATATTGCTTTAAGCATTTCAGAACGTCCTTCCTAGTTATAAACAAGAGAACCATTCTGAAGTTTAAATGATCACAGACAGCCGTATCGACTGATGTTGCAGGGTGATATCACCAGAGACTATTTCCCTAGCCTTGAAATGTTAAAAAAAAAAAAAAAAAAAAAAAAAAAAAAGAAAAAAAAGAAAAAAATTAAAACTTTTTACTGACTTAAAAAAAGTTAACAAAGAATTTATCATTTCAATTTGTTATGTTGAATGTTGAAACATAAATATTCACACTTTTCTATTAAAAAAAAGTATTTTCCATTATGATAATGAAATTGCCTTGAACCTGCATAGAAAATAATACACAAAACAATGTAATATACTAAATAAAGTAATAAGGTTAATTTCTTTCCTGCTGTCATGAAATTCATGCTAACAGTCTCTCTTCAGCTTGACATCAATTAATGATTTCAATTCCAGACTCTTGTCACAGTGTTCACCACCCTTTTCTCTAATTAAGATGGATGATGCATGATGAAGATAAAACATACAAGATTTCTGTTCTTGTAACATTTCTATTCATTAGGACTTTTGCTTTTACAATAAATGGCTTTTAGCACTAATTGCAGTAGAGTAAGATGAAAATAACTTTTTTTATGACTATGAAGTACAGTCTTTATATATCCAAAAAAGGTATAAGGCATAAGAATCACTACTGGATGACCAACTCCTCAGGACAGAAAATCAGTGGTATACTTAAATCGCTCCATTATATCCAAAATACTGTTACCTCCAAAGCCTATGAAGCTTTAATATATAACATTACCAATGGTGCATTTTTTCAAAAGATTGAAGAAATAAAAGCTGACCTTTAATAATTTTAACTTTAAAAAAATGCTGTTAATGCTTAGAAGATAAAATATACTAATATTACTTTAACAAAAATTATATAAATAAATTTCAGATTGCGACATTTAAGACAGTTTTTAATCATCTTCAAAACAATGTTTAAAATCTTGCAATTGACTCTTTTGGGAAACATTTTACCCCCAACTTATTATTAACTTGCCATCCAGAAACCCAATTCTGGGAACTAAGTTCCTGGATCTTTTCCCAACAGTATTTCCTCTCTCTAAAACTCAGTATTACAAATGTTCATCAAATAAAACCTAAATTAATGGCAGAATGAAATTTAAGCCACAAGACAACTGGAACTATTCGTTTCGAGCAGTTTTTAGTCAACTGATTAAATGTTCTATTTGCCCCTCAAAACGCTTCAGCAA
The DNA here is from genome assembly GCF_000325575.1 of Pteropus alecto. Classification (NCBI taxonomy): domain Eukaryota; kingdom Metazoa; phylum Chordata; class Mammalia; order Chiroptera; family Pteropodidae; genus Pteropus; species Pteropus alecto. Next base: position 1,069,679 of record NW_006435766.1, read on the forward strand.
TCGGCAGACTTCAGGAACACTGTGGCTCAACAACTGCCACCTACCAATACACAAGCTGCCAATTTGGTGTCTATGCTGAATTCCCAAATGAGGGACAGTATTCCACTAAATTTCTTTTAAAAATATGTACAATATGCCATTTCGGGAACAACAAAATATCACCAGTAAAAACTATCAATAGCAAAAAAAGTCATAAGTTTAAGTGGAATTTTAATATCTTTGTAATACTGAAGTAAAAGTTCACTGGGAAGAAGAACCTTACATATTCTAAGTGGGTCCTAAAGAAAATTTCCCACGTAGGAACAAGTGTTTTGAAGGTACATTTCCAATTCAAGGGAAGAATGCAAGCTGTTGAAATCCATAGTGGGACCAGTTAAAAAAAAGCCCACAGGCCCCAAATGGAGCCACCTTTGCTAAACCCATGACAGCAAACCTGGACTTGATACCTGACACAAATGTAGTGTCAGCCTTCTCTGGGAATGTAATCTGAATTGGTCTGGAAATTTCCGGTCACCAGCAATGAGGATATGTGTCATGTGGGCCCTTTCTATCTCCCCCAAAAGAAGCTGAGACAATCTGCCTGATAATACCCCCAACTTCCCCTAAGGGGAGGGAACCTTGCCTGAAACGATCCTTTCTTTGCTTTTGCTAATGGCTTTCTTGTCCAGCTCAGTTTCCTATAAAAAACTTCTATTTTGCACAGTTCCTCTGATCACCTCTCTGCTTGCTAGATGGGATGCTGCCAGATTCGTGAATCATTCAATAAAGCTGATAAGATCTTCAAATTTCTGTGAACTTGATTTTCGTTCTTTAACATATAATAAGTGTGTGTGGGGGTGGGCGGGGAGTTAAATTTCATCCCGTGATGCTAAAATGAGATGATACCAGTTTCAAAATATAAAATGGTTAAAAGTTGTAAAAGAGATAAAAGCTTTCATACAGATACTACTAACCACTAATACAACCAAAATCTTTAAAGACTATAAGCAGTTAAAGAGTGCCCATCCCCCATGGACCCCTATGTCGGGGAAGGACAGGTAGCCTGAGTATGAGTTTAAAATTTTTCCATTTTGCTAAATGCATAAGTTCTTGGGGGCTAGACCTAGACTCCAAATGACTGTCTCTATGAAAAATTCATTAACTCTAGCGCTGTAAATCTCTCCCCTTTCCAAAGCTCTACAGTCGCCTATTTTCACAATTGATTACATAGTCATATAAAAACTCTTTAATGTTAACATGTTAAAATATTTTGTCTTTTTTTAATTAATTTTTTTTATTATAGTGACATTGGTTAACGAAATCTAGTAAGTTTCAGATGTACAATTCAGTAAGGCATACATATATTGCATTGTGTGTTCACTGTCCATGGTTAGATTTCTTTCTGTCACCACAATTTGACCCCTTTTACCCCATCTACCTCCCCACTCTGATTCTCTATTAACGACTAGTCTACTGTCCATGTGAATGAGTCTCTGTTTGTTTGTCCTATTTGTTTGTTGCTTTTAGGTTTATATCCCACATATAAGTGATATCATGTAGTTTTCAACTTTTTCTGTCTGACTTATTTCACTTAGCATGATTATCTCGAGGTCCACCTATGTTGTTGTAAATGGCAGTATTTCATCTCTTATGTCTGAGTAATATTCCATTGTATATATGTACCACAGCTTCTTTAGCCAATCACCTATTGTAGGACACTTCAGTTGCTTTCATGTCCTGACCACTGTGAATAATGCTGCTATGAACATC
>NW_006435766.1:1071773-1090328 GCF_000325575.1 Pteropus alecto
TGGGTGTTAATTTGGATGTGTGGTGATAGACAACAGTCTAGTTTCATTCTTTTGCAGGTGGCTTTCCAATTGTCCTAGCACCATTTATTGAAGAGGTTTTCCTTTCTCCACTATATGTTTTTGGCTCTTTTTGTCGAAAATTATTTGCCCATATAAACATGGGTTTATTTCTGGACTCTCAATTCTGTTCCATTGGTCTGTATGTCTGTTTTTCTGACAATACCATGCTGTTTTCATTATTGTTGCTTTGTAGTATAATTTGAAGTTGGGTAGAAGAACGCCTCCAGCCTCGTTCTTTTTTCTCAGAATGGCTTTGGCGATTCGGGGTCTTTTGTTCTTCCATACAAATCTGATGATTTTTTTGTTCTATTTCTTTAAAAAATGCTGATGGGATTTTGATGGCAATTGTATTAAGTTTGTATAATGCTTTAGATAATAAGGTAATTTTAACTATGTTGGCTCTTTCGATCTAAGAACATGAAATATCTTTCCATTTCTCTGTATCTTCTTCGACTTTTTTTTGGATAATTTTTCCCTTCTTTATTGAAATATAATAGACAACTAGTTGCCTGCATTTACATCGTACAATTAGTTTTTTTTTTCAATTATAGTTGCCATACAACACACCAGCCTCAGCTATACAGTATATTGATCACACAACTCACAAAACGCTCACCCTGCCAAATCTAGCACTTTCTCCCCCCTCACATATTCATTTCAACATTATTAACCATCTTCCCTATGCTATACTGTACATCCCCATGTCTGCTCTGCAACCATCCACCTGCACCTCTCAAGCTCTTTGCCTTCTTTCCTCCCAACCCCTCACCTACCTAGTATCCCTCAAAATATTCTCTGTATCTATGAGTTTATTTACACTTTTGTTGTTGTTGATATTGTTCTTTAGATTCCACATGTACATGAAACCATGAGATATTTGTCTTTCTCTATCTGACCCATTTCATTCAACGCGACACCCTCTAGGTCCATCAAGGCCATATCTTTTTCCATCCCTTTCCTTTTAGTCTGTGTGTGTCTTTTAATCTGAAGTGAGTCTCTTGTAGGCAGCATATGTAGGGGTCTTGTTTTCTTATCCATTCAGCCACTCTATCTTTTGGTTGGAGCACTCAATTCTTTTCCATTTGAGGTGCTTATTGATAGGGATGTAGTTGTTACCATTCTTTATTATTGTTTTTGATACATGTTTTTTCTTCTTAAAGAAGTTCCCTCCAACATTTCCTGTAATACTGGCTTGGTGATGATAAATTCTTTTAGCTTATTTTTGTCTGGGAAGCTCTTTATCTGTCCTTCAACTCTAAATGATAGCTTTGCAGGGTAAAGTATTCTTGGTTATAGATCCTGGGTTTTAATCACATTGAATATTTTGTGTGAAGCCTTTCTGTCCTGCATTGTTTCTTTTGAGAAATCAGCTACCAGTCTTATGGGTGCTTCCTTGTAGATAACGATCTGCTTTTCTCTTGCTGCTTTTAAGAGTCTCTTTATTTAACCTTTGGCATTTTAATTATGATGTGTCTTGGTGTGGGCCTCTTTGGGTTCCTGGTTTGGGGGACTCTCTGAGCATCCTGGGGTTTTATGTGCATTTCCTTCACCCGGTTAGGAAAGTTTTCCATCATTATTTCTTCAAATAGCTGTTCAACATCTTGTTTTCCCTCGGGTACCCCTATGACATGAATATTTTTACCTTTAATAATGTCCCATAGGCTCCTTAAATTATTATTATAGTGTTTGTTGGCTTTTTTCTTGCCATTCTGATTGAATGTCCTTGGCTTTCCCATTCTCTATAGAGGTCATTTGATTCTCTTCTTTATTCACTTTGCTTATTCCATTTAATATTCTTCTCATGTCAGATAATGTGTTCTTCATTTCTGACTGGTTCTCTATTATAATTTCCACTTATGTTTTTTATCTCTTTGTTGAAGTTCTCACTGAATTCATCTACCCTTCCCATAAGTTCATTGAGCATCTTTATAACCAGTGTTTTGAATTCTACATCTATTAGATTGCTTGACTCTATTATTTTTGGATCTCTGTTCTGTTCTCTCATGGTTTCTGCTTCTTTGTCTTCCCATACTGGCTGCCTTTCTGTGTCTGTTCCTATGTACTAAACAAAGCTTCTAAGTCTCCCAGTCTTATTAGTATGGCTTTGTGAAGTAGGTGTCCAGTGGCACAGTCCTGAGAGGGGTTCAGCTGCAGGCCAAATTTAGCCCAAGCCTGTGCCCCTCCGGGGCCACCTGTTAAGATTCAGCAAGCAGTTCACAGACGTTGTGCTTATAGTTGCCTCAAAAGGCCACACCAGAAACCGAGGCTAGTTGCCTCAATTGTGAGTCTAGGCAGTGCTCAGCAAGGAGCACCTGACTCACTGAGGATATATGTGGATGTGGCTTGAGTGGGGCCCGGGTTGGGGGAGGCAGGGTTTCAGGGGATCCTCTGGGCAGAGCGACCTGTTATCCAGTTTAATGACGTCTCTGCTATAGCTGCACTGAGTGCGCGCACTGGGAGGTGGGAGGGCCAAACAAATGAAATATGGATATCACTGGCACTTCTGCTGGCACTCACCACGGCTCTCACTCCAACAACTCAGTGCCACCCTGTAAGTCCCTACGCAGGCGAACCATCACAGGTGCTCAGAGCAAGCAGGTCCGTCCCCGCAGAAGTCAGCTCACGGATCAGGCCCCTTTAAGAGGCATCTGCAGCTGCCGCTGCTGCCACCTCCGTTCCACTCAGCCGTTAGGGACCAGGCAGCTTTGCTCCCTCGTCCTGTCCTACTTTCTGCCATTGCCAGGTGATTTCTTGGATTTCTCCCTAGTCGTATGGCTTGGTCATCTAGCTCCCAGGCGATTTCTCCTTGCTTTTACTCCTTGTTTCTGTCACAACTTTGATTTGGTTGCCAGAGGTTGCCTCTATCATCTCTTCAATTTCTTAAAAGAATTTCTTATAAGAACAGGGTCTTATAGTTTTCATCAAATAGGTCCTTCATAGGTTTGGTTAGATTTATTCCTAGGTATTTTATTCTTTTTGTTGCAATTACAAAAGGGATTATTTTTTCTACTTCTTTTTCTGACATTTCATTATTAGAGTATAGGAACACTGGATTTTTGAATGTTGATTTTGTATCCAGAGACTTTATTATATTTGCTTATTGTTTCTAGTTGTGTTCTTATGGAGTCTTTAGGGTTTTCTATATAGAGAATCATGTCATCCACAAATAGTGACAGTTTGACCTCTTCATTTCCTAGTTGGATCCTTTTTATATCTTTCTCTTGCCTGACTGCACTCACTAGGACCTCCAATGTTCCACTGAATAACAGTGGCGATAGTGGACAGCCTTGTCTTGTTCCTGATATTATTGGAAAGGCTTTTAAGTTTTTCACATTAAGTATAATGTCGGCTGAGGGTTTGTCATATATGGCCTTTATTAAGATATTTTCTTCTTAACAAAGGTAACAGATCCCTGAGAAAGAGAACATTATAATAATAAAAAATTTATACTATATTGTGTATATATTGTGAAACATCAAAAACTCTTTTACACTGACTAACAAAATAATAATATATATACATATACATGTGTGTGTGTGTATATTCTCCCAAGGCTGAAATTTGTAAAAAGCAAGTTAATAGATTCTTAATAATTTTTGTTCACCTACAGGATAAACTATACACACACACACACACATACACTTTAAAAAGCCGGATGGAACTAATGCCATTTAGAATCAACTTTTCTGAAAGATTCGAGAGATCAGAGAAAATATAAAAAACTACTGTATGATAGAAAAAAATATATTTTCTATAAAAAGTCAAGCTTTGTTTGAATGATAATGTATGACCTAAGTGCAAAAGTTATCTGCATTATCTGAATTCTGATGTCAAAACAAACTTGAATGCTAAGTTTGAAGCCAAATAAGTAAAAGTTCTTTTTTTTTTTTCATTTCGGATACACAGGGAATGCAACTTTTATTGCTATATAGATTGTTCCTTCTGTAATTTCACTAACTTTTTATTCACACACTTCAAACAAACTTTACAACTACATTATATGGGATGTAACAAAAAGTTATTTCTGCAAAAAACAAACTAACGAACATGTCGTCTACCAAAAAAGGATCTTACCAACTAAGACACACCACAAAAAATTTTTTATCAAAATTTAAATAAATTACTCAAAGCAGGTAATGGGAACAAATGGTAAAACTGAAAAGAGAAATATCAGGGAATGCAAATTGAACGTGGAAATGTCACAAAAGTTCATGAAATGATACACCAAACCTGGGAGTGTACCACTTACAGACACAGTTCAATGGCCTAGCATTGAAAACAAGGCTTTGAATGGTGATTACTGCTTTGAATAATGGAATGTTTCAAGCCGCACATTTCGTTAGCAGATTTATAAATCCCTTCATATACTGGGAGGATTTCATAAGAAATTCATTAATGTTTTCTTTACTACAAGCATTCAGTTCCCCTGGAAATATTTCCAAGCACTATTTACTAGGTAGATATAGATAATAATATAATAGGTATCTCTTGCTGAGTAACTATGAAATGCAAGCCAGTTAACATTATAAATCTCATTTAATAGAATGAGTAACATATGAGGTAAATATTAGATAAGAATTGGAGAATTTGGCCAGATATTATAGCTAATATTTCATCTTTCAGACCTTCTTTCCTTCTTTCTCTTCTTCCTTCCATCCATCCATCTGTTCATACAGACATGGCCTTGTTCCAGAAAACATTTAACATCATTCTCTAAGAATGTATAAAAATGTAAAATAAATCAAAATGAAAATTGATGTTAACTTTTTTAAAGTATCTATGTGTGGAAATATGTATTGTATAGGAAAAAATTAGAATAGCATAGAACAGAACGTTAACAGTGGTATTATTACAGGGAAACTTTTGTTTTTTTCTTTTTTAATTTTGTTTTTTCCAAGTTTTGTAGATTTAGAGTTAGAATAAATTTAGAATTAGACCTTAAAATGTATATGTTTTAAAAAAGTGAAAAATATGTGGGAAAGAGAAAATTGAAAAAGAAAGATGGAACAGGAGTAAGATTCAAAAGTACACAAAACAGAAGTCCTAAAGCAGAGGCAGGTCACAACACTGGCTCTACACTTGCTCATGGTTCCATGAAACAATCAATTGATTTCTACAGCCAGTTAGATGGCTGAGGGGGATGGACGCGGTTGAACCAGGAGCCAAAGGTTGGTTCTCTATCTTGGTGACTCATAATGTACTTTAATATAACTAGGGTTTGGGGAATTAATAGAGTAAGGAAACATGAATAAATTGGTTTAACCAAGTACTTCTTAAACATATTTGCAGATAGAATCCTCTTCTGCTGCTGGACATTTTCTGGAAAACTCTGCAACACACTGTTAATACAGCAGCCATTAAAACAAGGATGGCTATCACTGGAACAATAACACAAAAGAAAGCCAAAATGTTACTTTTGACACTTGGTTAACAGAGAAATCCATCATTGTGCTTCATAATGGAAGTTAAATGGACCTGAAAATACACAGCTCATTTAATTGAACATATTCTATTTAGGGTTTGGAGTCCAATCCTTTTGTGCAGTGGAAATGAGCCACCAGGGGCTCTGTCCCTAGGTATGCCTGAAAGAGGAAGCAGTAAGAGGCAGCAAGCACTCCAAGTCCAAATAGCGATTGCTTTGCTTAGTTTCCCTGTCTAGCCCAAAATGTAGCCAACGGCAATCTCTGAAAGGCTAGGGTATGTAGGTTCAGAGCTCAGAGCTGGAAATCAAAATAACAAACCACAGGACCAGCTAACTTCACACTTCGCATCATTCTCAGACTACCCCACTTCTCAAGAGGCCTTAGACATACGGGCTCAAGTCTGTGGCAGGGCAGGAATAGTGGAGCCAGAGGACAGATCCACACAGTGATCTTCCTCATCCATTTCTCCTATGTAGACTGCACTATTTGTGACCCGTCTCCCAGTGATGGCAGAGAATGAAAGGACAGAGGAGGAAGTTAGCAAGAATGAAGTCAAATTCAATCTCAGGCCCATGCCCAGAAGAACCTAAATTACTTTCACGATCTAAATCGATCTTAACATGGTAAGAAATACATTTTAAATTATGTTCATCGTCCTTTTAATTTTTCAATATTTGTATCGTGAGCAATATTCAGACTTCATGGATGTGTACAAATAATATTTTGGTATGTGGACATGTCATAACTAATAACTAAGGAATGTCAAATTTTCTATCTTTATATGGAATCAGCTAAAATAATTCTTGGAACTCATAGCTACAGAGGTAAATAATGTTACAAGAGATGCTTTGCTACTAATCAGCAGTGAAGACAAGACTGTGATGAGAATATAAGCAGTGGTTTATTTATTTTTATCTATGTCTCCAATCAAATTCTTCCCAAAGAAGCTAGTTTCCGATCTCAAAAGGAGCTTTGCCAATGCCAACGGACAGAAGAGAAAGGACGTGAAAAAGAGGGCTTGCTCTATCAAAATGAGAAACACTAAACATGCTCCACTTATGTAATTCATGCATTCACTCGCTCTATTATAAGACCCATGAGTTTAAATGAAACATACTTATAAAAATTGTTATTGAATACAAAGCCAAAGAAAGTATAATAGTTTTCTTAAATTATGAAGCTAATTGATTTTTTTAATGGACTACTCACTTGTTCCTTGACCCTAAAAGATTTTTATTCTAGGCCTCCTGTATGTTGTAAATTCATTATGACCTACCTAGTTCCCAGAAGGATTGCATCATTAGAGGTACAGAAATGGAGATTAAAAGCAAAACTGAGAAGTGAACTGTGCCTTAGGCAAATTAATAATACAAGTGAAACCATTATGCAAAAATCATTGTCTGGCTGGAAATATTTGACTATGCATTATAAAAGTATTCTGAAAAATATTGATAGAATTCTGCATTGAAACACAGCAGTCATCTTAAACTATAAAGAAGGAATATTTAGAATATGAAAAATGGTACAGGATTAATGATGCTATTCCCTTGGCTGGCCTCACGATAGGAGAGAAGTATGTTTCTTATCACTCAGATTGTTCTCTAACTATACCACATATTTGCCCGTGGATAAATCTGAGTTCATACATTCACCTGGTATATACTCTTCCTTTAGAGGCGAGAAAGTCTTTTAGGATAGAAGTTTAAACTACTGAGTGATTAAATGCCATATTATACAACTAAGGAACACTGGTGCATCTGGCTTAAAGATAGTGAGTTTACTAATAAATTTTGAGATCTTAAATTGGTGAGAATTAGAGAGAAATCAAGAAAGGTGGAATGATTTTTACAAAATAAAAACTGGAGAAGAACCAGAACAAACCCTGACTTGCATCATAAATTAGAAGTCCGTATTTTTCCCACTTATTTATTTTATACTTTGAAAAGCTACAGACAGAATCAGAGTAACTACTGTAGCAAAAAAAAGAGAAAAAAGAAAAAGAAAAAGAAAAAGAAACTTTACAAGTATTAGAAAGATAAATGGAAAAATATCCAAACATTAATTGCTTTTAAAGTAAAATGTTCTACGATACTCTTTAGTTCTCCCATTCATTGTTTAGTATAAGACTGAAAGCTCTGATTCTAGAATTGCAGTAGGAATACTGGACTTTGTCTTAAAAGTGCTGGGCTATAATACTAGCTATGGATAATATTTTGCTTTATAAACTTGATCAAGGCACCAGAAACTCCCTTACACCTCAGATCATTTGAAATAAAACATGATATTTCTTCTGTGGCAGCTCTGCAAATGAAATGTGATGACATAGAGGCACTCACGGGAAGCCTGTAAACTCCAATAACAAAAGTGTGCGATTCTTTCTCTTCCTCTAAGAATTATAATAAGAAAAATTCTAATTGCTTATAAAAATGGTTTTCAAGTGTCTGTTTAAAGTAACTTCACTCATTTTCATTTCATTGGTTGTTGGGTTCTGATCGTAGAATGATTCAACAATAAATAACGTAGGGGTTCAGAACAAGTCTGCCCAGAATGTGCATGCGGATTATTTTGAGATGAAAACAAGTGAAGACCAAAAGACTCAGGAAGAGCTTTTACCTACCCCTTAACTGTCTAAAATGTTTAGATAGAGGGCTTGGTCCAGAAAGAGAACTATCGCCAAAGATAACTGTGAAGAATATGAGCCAGGTGTGGAAAACTGGGGGAACTTACTATAAGGCCTACTTGTTCAAATCTTCTCTGTGTCCCCTTGTATCTGCATGGTACGACAGATATTTCTTTACCAAACATTTGTTTTCACATCTTTCTGCAAGTCATCTGTCTCCTCTTTGAAGTCTCAGCTGCCTTTCTCCTTAGCTCAGAACGACACCACATAAGCCTTGATTGCCTGACTGCCCAGGAATCTCCTATTCTTATGGAGCCCCTGTCTGTATGGAATGATTTTCTCCTGTTAATCTGTCATGTGTCAATATAATTCTTATATCAACTAGAAGAAATTACAAAGGTAGCAGAGAAGTTTTTCCTCTCCAATAATAATCTTTCTGTAAGAGATGGAATAAAATTTAAGTAAAAAATGTCATAATATGTAGATAATGAAAAAGGAAAACAAAGAAATACATGTCAGCTTTGAAAGGAAAACAGAATAGTAAAAGACTAACAGCCTCCTCAATATTTATTCTAAGTTGAAATATTTTAAATGAGATATAAAAATTCAAATAGTTTTTTCCAAATGAATATTTCTTAAAAATTATTATAATATACTACATACTCATATAAGAATAAGACAAAATTTTAAATATTTCTTTGTGATTTTAAAAGAGATCATAAATTCAGTATTAATATATGCATCACTAGGGGTTCAGAACAAGTCTGCCCAGAATGTGCATGCGGATTATTTTGAGATGAAAACAAGTGAAGACCAAAAGACTCAGGAAGAGCTTTTACCTACCCCTTAACTGTCTAAAATGTTTAGATAGAGGGCTTGGTCCAGAAAGAGAACTATCGCCAAAGATAACTGTGAAGAATATGAGCCAGGTGTGGAAAACTGGGGGAACTTACTATAAGGCCTACTTGTTCAAATCTTCTCTGTGTCCCCTTGTATCTGCATGGTACGACAGATATTTCTTTACCAAACATTTGTTTTCACATCTTTCTGCAAGTCATCTGTCTCCTCTTTGAAGTCTCAGCTGCCTTTCTCCTTAGCTCAGAACGACACCACATAAGCCTTGATTGCCTGACTGCCCAGGAATCTCCTATTCTTATGGAGCCCCTGTCTGTATGGAATGATTTTCTCCTGTTAATCTGTCATGTGTCAATATAATTCTTATATCAACTAGAAGAAACTACAAAGGTAGCAGAGAAGTTTTTCCTCTCCAATAATAATCTTTCTGTAAGAGATGGAATAAAATTTAAGTAAAAAATGTCATAATATGTAGATAATGAAAAAGGAAAACAAAGAAATACATGTCAGCTTTGAAAGGAAAACAGAATAGTAAAAGACTAACAGCCTCCTCAATATTTATTCTAAGTTGAAATATTTTAAATGAGATATAAAAATTCAAATAGTTTTTTCCAAATGAATATTTCTTAAAAATTATTATAATATACTACATACTCATATAAGAATAAGACAAAATTTTAAATATTTCTTTGTGATTTTAAAAGAGATCATAAATTCAGTATTAATATATGCATCAATGCCCTATCTCCTACGTAAAATATCTAAAACCAGTAAAATTCACTTTAATGCCTCAAATAAATGTAAGGTTTTTCTTTTAATCTTTCTTTACATTGTATTCTTCCCACAACCATTAGTATTTGGATTGACATAGGAAAAAAACGAAAATCAATTGAATACAAATTTTTAAATTAAAAAAAAAAGAGTAGAAAGCAGAAAAAGAGCTTCTGTCTAACGAGGTTTAATCAAATAACTGGAGTCTACCTCTCCTGCTCCTGCTTCATTCGTATTCTCTCCTCTTCTGATGTAAGGGAGTCCTGTATTTTTATTTTACCCGTTTTCTCAATCTTGTCATCTTTTCGATGTTTGCCAAACCTGTTGACAACAAAAAATTCTAACTTGTCAATATATACAAAACGAGTTCTTCTTTTGTAATAAATTCATATGCACCCAATGAAATATGAGCCTCCTGAAAATTAGGGCCAAAATGTCTCCTTCAGTTTACTAGTTTTTGTTCACTATTAACATATTTAACTGGATTATTTTATTCCTTTTTAATTCGAACTTTCCAGAGAAAACCCTTTTGGAAAATGACTTATTTTTCTTATGCTAAACAAAAAATAAATAACAATAACAAAACCTACAGTTCATCCTTATTAAACAAATAATTAATAAATGTATAGGACCGAGTGCCAAATACTTCAGAAGCTGGATGATAAAAATCTGCATTGTAGCTTCTCTTAGGTTTCTTTTAGGACTAAAGAATGATAATCCACCATTATCTGTTTAATAACCTCTCCATAAACAACTATTTTTCTTTATTTTCACAATTAAGTTTACTGAAAACATTCATCATAGTTTAAGAACTGACAAGGCCATATTTGCAATATTTAAAGTACAAAGGATGATAATATACAGTGCTACAATACTTTTAGCTTATAAAATTGAAAGCTTTAAAGCATTCTCATCAAATTATTTTCCTAAATCTAATGAAAAGCAATTGCCAAAGGTAGCCTCTTTAACTTGAAAATCTATATCTGGTAACAAACAAACACAAGGAACACATCATGATTCAAAAATAGTCCACATAAACTTCCACAGATGGGCAGTGAACTTGAAGCTCTTTAAGAAAACATTAACGGTATCCACTCTGGCATTCAAAATATCTCAGAAACCTCAGACTTGGTATCAATTCTTGTTCCTGCTCTGTTATTTTCTCCATAAAACACCATATTCTCTGGAATGCATGTGATACATAACCTCGAATAATTTTCATCCATAGTGATTTATTCACCAGATGTTTCAAAAGAGAAATCTTTTATAGACAGTTACTCAACTAAAGCATTCATAAATATGTAAAGAATATTGAGTGTTTCTATCTGAGGACAAACTAGTAATCTGACCTTTTGTGACAGTCATGTGAAAAAAAAAGAGTAAAAGGGTAGCTCCAAGGTTGAAATACAGAGAAAAACATATATCACTTTATGGTTTTGTTGGTAGCTATGTTATTATTTTATTAATACAAATCTGATGTCAAATACTGGTCTGTATGCGAAGTGTATGTGGGAATATCTGTATGTAAACTAAAGTAGCACTATGTTTGCAAAGAGGTATATAAATAAGGAAGGGGAAGCATTCTTAAAGTGCTAAAATAGAAAAGTTGAAATACCACAGCCACCATCATTCCTTTAAAAATTATCTCTATTACAAGATAGCATTCAAAACTGGCTATAAAATTAACTTCTATAGGGTAAACTTATCCTTAAATTTACTTAGAAATTGGAAGATCATTGCAATTGCAAAAAAGAAAAAAAGGAAAAAGAAAACAAATAATCCCCCAAAACATAAGTCCAGAATCTGACCACTTCTCACAAGGGATAAAATATGTACTATGAAAATAGTGCAAATATAAAGCATTAAAACTAAAAAGTTTCTCTTTTCTTAATTTTTATCAATATATCAAAAATACTTAAAAATTAAGCATAATGACTGACTGTATAGAATGAATAAATAAAAGAACAAATATAAAAAACAGATCGATATCAGTAGAAGCCAACATCTAAAACATAATGTTCTTTGATTCGACAAAAATTTATTGAGCATCTACCAGGAGTTCAGGGGAAAGGGCAAGGCTGGACAGATTAATTTGAGTGTCATCAGCATTTAGACAGTAAGCATAAATTTCTATCTTAAAATGATGAAGCATCTGGAAATATAAAATGTATTAAATTTTAACTTCAAGTTCAAATCTTAATACGTGATATTTATAATTAGATAAAGGCAAAACATTTTAACTATTTAGTTTTTTAGTTCACGAATGTTCTTCAAATGACATAACACTGCCATATCAACTTATTTTGTTCTGTTTTTAAAGACATCGTGCTGGTCCACATTCTAGACTGCAGACATTCGCCCCTACATCATATTTGAGAAACATTGTGCAGTGACATGACATATATTATCTATTTGTACTAAAGGTACAGTTTAATCTTGTAGGAAAATCATGTAAATCTGCCCTTTGAGTTAATAGTACAAGAAAAAATTGAATGATTTTCCACGTTTTAAAAGTAGATATTTTTAGCCCCAAACGAACATTGAACTTAATTAGCTATGTTAAAATCATTTTAAAATGGTCTTTTTTAAAGCTTCTAAAGAAAGCTTTAGTTTTATATATCAGTCTATCAATTTCAGCTTTTCATCTTAAGGACACATGATTTAAAAGAAAAGAACAGAATCCTGACTCATAATTAAGAACCACATCTTTCTCATTATACATTTTATCAAAATACTAGTTTCCTAGACTGTCCCCTAATCACAACATACTATTTTATTATTTGTAAATTTATTACCAAATTGTTATAGTATACTTTCCTATTTTAAATTATAGATTCAAGGTTAATGTATGAAAAATTAATCACAGATGAAATGTGTATAGATTAGCGTTGAGACATTTCCATTTATACCTGCTTTAGTTAATAAATAACTTCTTTAAGGCATGCTATAAAATAACACTATATTGCTCTATAATTGAGGTAAAAATGGATTCCTCAGCTATTTTTGATAAAATGAAAAAAGGCTGTAAATAAAAAATATTCCAACCATTCTAGATATAAAAAAAGAAAAATATAGTAGCTGTACCCTCATTCACTCTATTTGTTAATATATTCTCATGCTCTTAATTTATAGTTGCTTAATTCTTCCTGAAAAGAGGGGAGTCATTGAAAAATTTCAGCTACACATGTACTCAAAAAGTCAGTTTCACAGCTGAAATCAGTAATACACTTACGAAGACAATTGTTTAATAGTAAGTATCTTACTATTAAACTTGGAAGATATCAATTACATTTATCTTTTAAAAGCTACGAATGAAATTCAAATGGGTCACTTTCCAAGGAACAGCAGAAAAAATATTGCACTAATAGTATGTCCAGGAAGCAAGTCCATTCTTAGCAGAGAATCAGTTTTATGAACTGTCTTCTGACTGACTCACGCAAATGTTCAAACAAAAAACCAACACCCAGCAAGTGTGATGCTGAAATAGAAAGTGGTCACACAGATCCCATAATCTTGTTTGTTTGTTTGTTTTAAATAGAGACAAAAAGAAAAAAAGGGAGCTTGAGAAAAATTTAATAGAAAAAAAAATTGCTTTAGAGGTACTGCTGCATGGAGAGAGAAGGTACACTGGGAAAAAAAAACAAAAAACACCAATAAGACACTGAAGACTCATTCACAGAAAGACACCATAAATGAGTCCTGTCTTATCAGAGTAGAATTGATTGTAACATTTCTTAACCATATGGCTTTCTGCATAAAGAATACAGCAATGTTTTCATTCAGCTAAAGTAATCTCAAAGTAATCTGCTAAATGGGTTTTACTATGACGCCTCATAAATGAGATCACTGCCATCTGCCAGATCAGCCATATATATTACTACAGTAAAGAATGATGGGAAAAACGTGTACTTGTTGATAAATAAGGAAAGAAAAAGCAAACAAACCAAAAGCAACAAAGGATTGCAACAAAATTCTATTGCTTTTATATAGAAAGAACTGTCATTAAAAATTTACTATTGATGAGTTCCGTGCTATTAAACCGTCCTTTTGGTTTTTAGTAAATTAACCTGATTCTCTCTGCAGTATAAATGATATGTAAATATTTTCTGTATTTTATACTGCTAATAAAATTAGATATCTTTAGAACAAATATGCTGAATAGTAACACACAGAACTCTGCTATAAATAAAATAAAAATATAATTGGTTTTATAATGAAAGGGCTTTTCTTAATATCATATGTAAAAACATGATACAGTAAAAAGAAAGTTTTGAGACTCTCTTGCCACATTTAAAAATAGATGAAGAAAATATCCAGAACCAATTATCTTATAAGTTTTGAAACAAGATGTTCTTCAAAAACACCTCACTGAAATGTCACCTAGAGATCTGGTATTACCAAGGTCTTCACGTGTAAGGAGGGCTTTTCTAATATGCTTATCTTACTATTCATCCTAAGATGTATGTAGGCTAAGTGATACTGCTTGCCTGAGAATTCAATGTCAGCTACCCGAAGCCATCTATCCTACTCCAGTGTCCAGCTCCTGCCCTGAAATGGTCCGTATGGTGATCTAACTCAATATCCTGACCTATATGTCATTTCTACATATTTGCACTATCACATGATTCAATTTCTTCCTTTCTCCAGGAATTTATCATCTCTTTCTGGAATCTTCCAGTTACCTCTGGAAGTAACATGTGTGTACAGCCATTGTACTAACCTGACTTTGACCACTGCCTGCTGTGATAATGCTGTCATTTGCCCTAAAGGTCCTTCAGAGATACCAGCTGCCCAGTGAGTCAAGTTCAAGATCCTGCATAGCAAAATCACGTATTCTGTACTGTGTCCTTCCTATGTTCCCATCCAGTTCTCTGTGTGCCTGGGGACACACTGTTCACACAAATCAAAGCAATATCATGACCTTTTAACATTATTCCTCTATAATCCTTCAATTCATTCTTTTCCAAAACATCTTCTGATCCAAGTTTCTCTAGAAAATCTTTTTCAGTTGATTCTGGTACAGTCTTTTTCCACGTTCTTGGTGTGAGGGTTGACCTCCCTCAACCTATCACTCTGGTCTCTAACACAATAACTTATTTTTGCTTTAAAGCCCTAAAAGGTAACTGCTCTAAATATTAGCTTTAAAAAAAAAAAAATCTAGCTATATATCTTTGTAGTTTGTCCTTTTGCACTTCTGTTCATGTGCACTGAAGCTATATTTTTCTGAAAATCAAAGTCTAGAGATTAGTCACTTCATCCAATGTCTTTACTTGACAGACAAGGAAACTGAGGTCCAGGGGGTACGGTATGCATGGTGCCCAAAGTCATAATGCAAACTAGGAAGAGAGTTCATTTAACCTCATAGCTGATTTAAGTATCTCAGTGGCTCTGAATTTGGATACTCCTAGAGAACATGAAATTCCCAGACCTATGAAGTTCACTTTCTATAAATCCTGAGACATATAACTGAGTGACTGTTGAATGCTCTTGTTTAATTTCATTTAATTAGAACTTACTGAATTCTTATTATGGACTTTCTCATTGACTCTCACAAACAGTGTGTGAGGTAGATGTCATCGTCCTCCTGTTTAAGAGCCACCTCAGGAAGCAGAGAGGAATTTAATGATTTAACAGGTCAGATAACAAAAAATCACAAAGGCAGAATTCAGACTCAGAGCTCTCTTTACCATACCCAGCTACCTGCAAACCTTTGAGAACCAAGGACAGTCAGTCACTCTATTCTTTTTACTGAGAGCAGATGCTTAAAACATCTTTGTTAAAGTAGATAAGTCCTGCACTGCCTGTAGCAATAGGTCCAAGGGACATTGTTCCCAAATAGAACTTGTCCATAAAGACCAGGAACCTGACACAACTGATCCTAACCATACCCATTCCTAGAACATTACCAATATTTCTAAGTGCAATGATACTCCAAAAGTAAAAATTGTCTGTACTGACATATGCAAATACTGCCAGGCAACAGCAGAAGCATGTGAACTGCCCAAACTCAATCCCAAGGTAAAACAATGAGAATTCACTACATGCATTTATCTTTTATAATGATGTGCTCATAGTTTCTGGTGCTTTTTTTTTTTTTACCTTAGCCTCCATTTTATAAATGAGAAAAAGAAAAATAATGTCATTTCTAATATATCCTTCCCATCCAGGATCTTACATATTTTATTGACATTTTAAGAAACTGAGACCATGATAGCATACTAATGCATTCAGCAGTAGATTGTGGCAATGCTGGGTGAATCAGGGAAGAGAAGGCTGATTATGAAAAGCAGAAAGCTTCTATTTAGGCAAAAAAAAAAAAAAAAATCTTGGTAATCAACAATAATGAGAAGGGAGCCTTAGAAAAAGGTACATGACAACTTGCTGGTACTTTTGTAAAATGGGATGCAGTTTTACGTTGGTTGAGTTTAGCAGGGGTTCTCTTTAAAAGGAAATTCACAAACTTGAGAATCATTATTTGATTGTGTGCAGTTTTCATCAGTGCTAGCCTGATTAGATTTAATAAACGAAATTTGTGTTGCCTGGCATCCAGCAAAAAAGAAGTGACTTTTTTTTAAAAAGGAAAAAAAGCCTTCTACTTAACCAAGCTAGAGCAGCCTTTAGATGTACAATGTGCCCTTAATGAATAACATCCTTCTCAGGACTCCCATTAAATGTCCTTATAAGTGCACTCTTCCTCAGCATAGCATGTGTTATCTAATCAATGGTGCACTGATATGCCTAGTAACCCTCCACTTCAGCAGTCCTGGAAGGCTATGGAACAAGAAAATATTAAAACAACAATTAAGAAACTGAACTAGCACATTATCAGTTTTGACTTTACAAAAATCACTGTAAACTCCAAGTATCTTAAAAACTAAACCAAACACACACACACACACACACACACACACACACACACACACACACACACACAGCGGGATCCAGATATAAAGATTTAAGGAAAAAAAAGAAAAACCAACAAACACGCTAATCCTTCAGAACATAACATAAATATCTAAATAACTAAAAATAACATTTATAACCTATACTTAGAGCCATTCAAGTAAAATGACAGAGATGGGTGGAAGTACAGCTTAATTATGTTAGCGCTTTTCAGGTATCAGCTAGTTCATAGACCATGTGATATATTTTCTGCACAAATAAATTCCCTCTTTGTAAAAGGGGTCAATTAGTAATTACTGCTTCATACATGATTTTTATAAGGCTGGATATACTTTTTATTCTCCAAAACATAACCACACAGGTAATCAAAACACACTAACCCCATAAAACCAAACATGCAAATGCAAATAAATATAAAAATTACATTTTTTTGTTTCCAACTATACTGACTTTGTAATAAATGATGTGTATATATATACATATATATTATATACAGAATTTAAATATATGTATATATATGTGTATATATATACATTTAAACAGCAAAAAACAACACGATTCTGATTTTTCTAAATGTTGAATTTGGCATTGAAATCGGCTATGTCCACTTAAAATGATGTTAGTACCTTTCACATAACTACTACTTTGGGTCCTTTCTTTACTACTATGCTCTTAATTCTTGCTTTGTTCATTTTAATGTATTATTGTTTCATAATACAATACTACAAATTGCAAATTACATTTGGCTCAAGGAGTGATTATGAAAAATACTATCGCTGCTGCCTTTACTGGAATAACTCTGATAATAATGAGAGATTGATTGAGCTCTAAGCAGCCCAAGTGACGAGAAGGGTCAATTTGAACATTTCTATTAAGCTTCTTTTGTTAAACCCAATACTTTGTCAGGTCAGAGGCAAATAATCATACCCTGCATCTGGTTACCATGGTGTTCCTTTTCCTTAAGCATCAGAACAGTTTTAGTAAGTGGTACTGCCCAACAGTAGTCCCCGTGAGAAATGCTAATGAGACCTAAGTCAAAAACCACATCTATTTAAAAGGGCAGTTGAAAGAAGAAAAAGTAAAAGGTAGAATAATATCTTACCACATACCTTATTTTTTTCTATCAGGACAAAGAATGAAGGGTATTTTCTAACACAGATAATCCTAATAACTTCTGTTATGTATCTCATAATCAAATTGGCATCCAGGTTGAAAATGCTTATAAGACAATGCAAACACATGCACAACTTACAGGTAGCTTTTGTGAGTTAGAAATATTCACCCTCAATTAAATATGTATTGGGATTCAAATTCAACATTTTAACTGCTGATAGAGACCTAGTTACAGGTATAGATGAAACACTCTCAAATATGTTATCCTTGTATGTTTACAGAGCAAATAAAAGTGACAAAGACAGAATGTGGTCATTGAAGTGTGGGGAAGGGAGGGGAACAGACTTTTTGTAAAGCTCCTGGAAACTCTGAAAGATTAAAACTTCCCCAAAGATCTCATTATCTATAAAGTTAAGGTGTCAGTCAGCACTTTTTCTGTCGATAATAGGAAACAATTTCTGTTGATTCACATTTCTTAGTGAATGCTCTCTACAGAGTAAATTAAGAGGTATAGATTTTCATGTTTTATCTTTCAGTCGATTTGCATATTGGGCTCTGAGGACAAGCTTCCCAGAGCTGGAGGCCACACCTAAGTCTTAGTACAGAGAAGAGAGCAGATTCTGGCAGTCTCCAGGTACCCAGGCCTCCATGCCACACCTGTTGCCTACCTAAATCACATTATCCTCTTAAAGAACAGGGACTAAGGGTCATATGTTTGGTTAAAATGGGTGTTCTTGCAGCACACCTGGCTCCTAGTAGTTTAACACACAGACAAGATGATTGCGTGGCACCAAAATATGGCAATCACTC
>NW_006435766.1:1090369-1097776 GCF_000325575.1 Pteropus alecto
ACCAGAATGCACAGCTCTGCACATTATTTATGACTCAACCACAGTTAGAAACCAACTGGTAACAAGGATCCAAAATTCTGGGATGGTTTCAGGGATGCATGGCAGGGCTTACAACAAGGAGACCAGTTTAGTGTCTCATCTCCAATCAGCATGCCCCTCACGTGAAGAGGAACATGAAACTGGAC
The DNA here is from genome assembly GCF_000325575.1 of Pteropus alecto. Taxonomy (NCBI): domain Eukaryota; kingdom Metazoa; phylum Chordata; class Mammalia; order Chiroptera; family Pteropodidae; genus Pteropus; species Pteropus alecto. Next base: position 1,090,555 of record NW_006435766.1, read on the forward strand.
AAGTGGCAAACCATCTCATTTTTCCTTATTTGACTAAATAGTTCAACAAGCATTCAAATATAGAACTTGTTGATATATGTACTGGCCTGGAATTCCTCTCATCCCAATTCATTTCCATCTCCTAAGAAATGTCACATCTGCAATGCCTGCTGTGTGGTCTGAGGTTCCACCAACTTGCTGGCAAGCACAAGCCAAAAATGGAGCTCTGTAAGTGTGGGATGTGTGTGTCCAATCAGCTTTTCTGGAACCAGAGCCAATACCACTGGTATCAGTTCAAATTCTCAAGTCTCCCCAGTTACAGCTGCTTTGACAGGATATCATTATGTTGCTTTTCTTTGGCTAAAGTTTGAAATGGTCTCATCCACACTAGTGTATATATCATGGTATATTAGCAAACCTCACTTCACTGAGGACAATACACACACACACACACACACACACACACACACACACACCGCAAAGTGAAATAACCCATATATTTCTTTTAGCAAAGACATGTAGAATATATATGTAGGAACTAATGCAGAAATAATTAATCTAAAGTAAGAAAAGCCCATGAGAAAAGAGCTTAACAAATAACATGAGCTGACAGATGTACAGTACTTTAAAATTTCAAACAGCTTTCCATACACATTCTTTCATTTAGTTCTTAAAACGAAATGTGAAGAATGAAGAAATGAGGAAACTATGGCTGACAGGTTAAATGCCAGAGGTGTGGAGCTCGGTTGGGACAAGAGAGCTTCTAAATCCCAAATTCTTTCTACTTACAGAATACTCTTCTCCCTCTCTGACTGACCTCAACCTCTTCAAATGCCTCTTAGGTTCTTCATGTTAATTTACATGTTAAGAGTTTGTGAATTACAGTAAAATCCTTATTTATTACACTGAAATCATATTAAAAATAAACTTTAAGATCACTATATAAGCATCCTAAATGATGCGATACCAAGTAGATTGTAAAATACTTGAAAGTGGTTCATGTGATTTTAACTCTTAAGCATCCACTAAAATCACAGTGTAGCGTTCCTCCACACAGAATAAGACCGAAATGTGTTGCTGATGGATTGACCTGAGGACTTTCAGACACAAACCACTGAAGCATTCGGGTAACTTACCTGAAGATCAACAAAATTACGTGTCACACAGCAGTTGAGACTCGACGGGGTCAGGGTTTCTCAACCTTGCCATCATTGAAAGTTTCGGCCAGCTAATCCTGTGCAGGGTGCTTAGGAGGCTCTCTCGTACATCATAGGATGTTTAGTAGCATCCCTGGCCTCTAGTCACTACATGCGAGTAGCACTCCCTCCCCAATTATGACAACCAAATACGTCACCATTTTGCCCTGCGGGGGCAAAATCTTGCAGGTTGAGCATCACTGGGGTAGGGTTTAAGACAACTAAGTTCAAAGTGATATCTTCATTATTTACAAAAAAGAAGAGGATTCAAAGGAAAGTAGATGATTGGTATTCACCCTCAATGCTCCGTTTATTTTAGGATTACTTTCTAAACACTTAAGAAGCAAGTCCCTTTCTACTGAGATGGTTACAGTTTGAGTGCAGATGACCATTTAAGTCAGATAAGACAAGATCTAGCAGGCTGTAACCCAAGAGTACATTTGGGGAATATATCCATAAAAAACCAGTAGATTAAAAAGGCACCAAAGTCAGCACAATCAACATTAGAAAACTGATTAGAGCTTGTATTAAAAAATCAGAAAGGCATGGGTAATTTGATGTGTGACAACTGGCACTATTAAATACTAAAAATATTATCTATAAAAATATTAATGTCAAAGATTAAATGCAATCGTGTTTTTAAAGATGTAGCACACTGCTGGCAAAAATCCTCACTCACTAAAAATAGATTGTTTTTTAACAAAAATATCTACATATTCATCCTCTCCTCCATTTCCAGGTAGCTCCTCAAGGCTCCTAAGTTGGAAAGATATGTTTACAGTATTTGTGGTCTACTCCCTATCTTTTTGGTTAAGCCAAAATGGTCTGGTTAGTGGTGGTTGGTCATGGCCAGCATGAGAGTAAGTGTGGACAGCAGCCCAATGGAGGCCTGAAGCCGACTGGCTTCAGAAACGGTGAGCTGGAGAGGCAGCTCCCAGAAGAGGAAGCTCCATGCCAGGTGTTCCTAGTTGCCTACCCAATATCCATTCTTCTCTTCTCCCTTAGAAGTGGAACCTTGATTAGACAGAGAGAGGAAATAGGCCTAGTTGAGATAAAACTACTTTTCCCAGCCTCCTTTGAAAACAGGAACAGGAGACAGTAGTTAAGAGCCAGCTTCGTACTAGCTAGGTTTCGCACAGCCACGTGATGCGTAGCCATGTGACTCACTCTGCTTGAGTGACTCAGCCTCTTTGAGCCTTGATTCCTATTTGATAAAATGCGGCTACCATCAAAATAATACCTTGTTTTATTTTGAGAATTAAATGAATTATACACTTACTGTATGTTGGCACATATAAGGGTTTGATAAATATTAACTATTTTATTATCATTGTTATTCTTAATTTCTGGTTCATAAAAATAGATGATGGAACTTTCAGGAAAAATCCTGAAAAAGGGGGCTGACACCATTAGAAGTTGTATTTTCCAGTTCCTGTTTAGAATTCTGACCAGATAGCTAGAGTTGTAACTGAGAAATGACAGTGAGTATAGATGTACATGTGAAAATATTCATGTTCGTAGTAGCATTATTCACAACAGTCAAAAGGTGGACACGATGAAAGGAAAAACAAAATGTGGGCTATACATACAATGAAATGTTCTTCAGCCTTAAAAAAGAAGGAAATTCTGACACCACAACGTAGATGAACCTGGAGGACATTATGCTAAGTGATATAAGCCAGTGACAAAAGATAATTACTGTATGATTCCACTTACATAAAGTATCTAGAGTAGTCAAATTTAGAGAGACAGAATATATAGCAAGGGGTAGGAAAGGGAGGAATGAGGTTAGTATTAAAGGGCACAGAGTTTCTATTCTGCAAAATGAAAAGACTTCTGGAAATGGATGGTGGTGATGGATGCACAACAATGTGAATGTACTTAATGCTACAACAGTTCACTTAAGAATGGATAAGATGGCAAATGTTATGTTATGCATACCTTACTATTCAAAAAATAAATAAGTATTAAGGATGGCTGAATGAAAGGAAGGTAGTGACACTCTGGTGACTCTCTGGGGCTACCATACAAGCTTGGCACTGCCAATCTCCAGACTTGTTTTAAATTAGACAAAATAAGTGACGTTTTGTTTAAAGCCATACAACTAGGGAGAAATCCAAGAAAGCACCCTGCAATGGCAGAAGGTAGTACGGGGCAAAGACGCAGAGCAACCTGGTCCCCAGAGGCTGAGATGAAGGTTGCAACAGCGGCAGATGCCTCTTAAAGGGGCCGTGTCTGCAAGCGGGTTTTTGTGGTGATGGATCTGCTCCCTCTGAGCACCAGTGCTGAATTGGCTGCGCACAGGGGGCACCAGGGACTTACAGGCAGACATTGTTAGAGTGAGGGCTGAGGCGAAACTTGCTGTACTGAAGTGCCTACAGTATCCATTTTTCCCTGTTGAGCCATCCCCCCTTGCAGTGTGTGGACACAGCGCTACCATAGCTGTGATGTCATCAAACTGGATAACAGAGGTCGCTCTGCCCAGAGGATTCCCTAAAACTCTGCCTCCCCCAACTCGGGCCCCACCCAAGCCACATCCACATATATCCTCAGCGACTCAGATGCACCATGCTGAGCAGTGCCTAGACTCACACTGGAGGCAGCTGGCCTCGGTTTCTGGTGTGGCCTTTTGAGGCAACTATAAGCATAGCATCTCTGGACTGCTTGCTGAATCCTGATAGGTGGCCCTGGACGGGTAGAGGCTTGGGCTAAATTTGGCCTGCAGCTGAAATCCTCTCAGGACTGTGCCAATGGACACCTAGTTCACAAATCCACACTAATAAGACCGGGAGACTTAGGAGCTTTGTTTAGTACATAGAAAGAGACATGGAAAAGCAGCCAAAATGGGAAGACAAAGAAGCAGAAACCATATGACAGAACAGAACAGAGATCCAGATATAATGGAGTCAAGTAATCTAACAGATGCAGTTAGGACACAAATAAACAAAATCAGAGATGAAAGAGGGAAAATAACAACTAATATTGCAGAAATACAAAGGAGCATGCAAGAGTACTAGGAAAAAGTATGATACCAAATTTAATAACCTAGGAGAAATGGACCAGTACTTAGAAAAATACAATCTTCCTAGACTAATAGACCAATTAGCAGTATGGAAATTGAAAAAATCATCAGAAATAATGATGGAAAACTTCCCTAACCTGGTAAAGGAAATGGACATAAAACCCCAGGAAGCTCAAAGAACTCCAAAAGCCAGGGATCTAAAGAGGCCCACACCAAGATACATCATAATTAAAATGCCAAAGGTTAACTAAAAAGAAAAAAATCTTAAAAGCAGCAAGAGAAAAGCAGATAGTTACCTATAAGGGAACACCCATAAGACTGGCAGCTGATTTCTCAAAAGAAACTTATGCAAGACAGAAGGGCTTGGCAAAAAATATTCGAAAGATGAAGACCCAGGATATACAACCAAGAATAATTTATCCAGCAAAGCTATCATTTAGAATTGAAGGACAGATAAAGAGATTCCCAGACAAAAATAAACTAAAAGAATTTATCGCCACCAAGCTAGAATTACAGGAAATGTTGAAAGGACTTCTTTAAGAAGAAAAAACATGTATCAAAAACAGGAATAAAGAATGGTACAACTACACTTCTATTGATAAGTACCTTAAATGGAAAAGAATTAAGTGGTCTAACCAAAAGATAGAGTAGCTAAAAGAATAAGAAAACAAGACCCCTACATATGAAAAGGAAGGGGATAGAAAAAGATATTGCTGTGATGAACCTAGAAGGTATTTAAGTCAGACAGAGAAAGATAAACACTATATGATTTCACTTATATGCGGAATTTAAGGAGTAAAAAGAAAAAACCAATCAAAAACAGACTCACAAATATAGTGGACTATTTAGTGATGGATAGTGGGGAGGGGAGTTTGGGGGGCTGAGAGAATGGGGTGAAGGGTTAAAGAAGTACAAATTAGTAGATGACAGATGGTCACAGGGATGGGGAGCACAGCATAAGGAATGCAATTAGCATTAATACATTGGCTAGGTGGAGGGTCAGGGGAGGGAGGGAGAAATTTGGGGGATCATTTTACTAACTATATAGATATCTAATCAATGTACTGTATACTCGAAACTAATTAAAATTTAAAAAACTAAATTTAAAAAAAAAAAAAAAGAGCAGAACTAAACAAGACAACTGAAAATAACCACCAAAATGAAGGCCCATCTATTCAGGCCAGCATGGCCACTCTAGCTGACAGAGACTTTTGGTATGAGGACAAGAAGAAAACAACATTCCATGAGTCAGAAATGATTTTAATTTTCTCTCTATTGTTTCTGATACTATTCGGGTACTCTCCTGTTGATGAGTAGAGTTGGATTCACACACATTCTTTTATTTTGGCTGTTAATGGGGGTTTCTTTCTAATTAGATGGCTGCCTATCAGCTGCATGTATACAGAAGAGTAGAGGACACTTCTAAAAGAAAAGGTCCTTCTCCATTGCTGACAAGACTAACTGGAAATAGAATGAAAATTCTGCTTTCGTGAATTATATAACTTACATCTGACAAGAAAAGTAATATTCAAAGAAGTTTTGCCAAACTAAATAGAAAGGGGTCTACTCTAAAAGCATAGTACTTTGACAGTAAAGATAATAAGACTCATATGGATAAAATTATATTTAAATATGGGACCTTTCCAAAAAAGAGTGCCACACGAAAACGCTTTATAATTTTTTTCTATCTGTTTATTAAAATTGAAAAGGCAGATCTAAAATCTTAGTAATAACCTATTTAAAGACTATAATGGTATCTATGACCAAATAGCTAACTAGTTACATTTTCTACTTCAAAAAAAAACTTTGTCTATAATATTTATATTATTAAAAATATAAAAGAAATCCAAATTGTGTCACAGCAGGAAATACATATAATTCTACATTTTCTTGGGAAATATATTTCCAGAAAGAAAGAAATCTAGTTGAAATATTTTTTAATACAAAAATGACCATAAAGTGCATAATACACAGAATGACTCATTAAAAATGCATGTGAAAATAATAAAAAGATTTTAAAAAATGATACATGTAGGCAGAACACAGCTAGGAACCCTTCGGAAAAAGCCAACAAACTAAATCTTGAGTATGCTCAATATATCCACTTCAATCGTCTATGTAAAGCATGAACAGTTTAGACATATCCAACACTTTATATTCCCTCGGATAGAATATAAAAGATGAACAGTATTGCCTTGAAAAAGAAAGATATCTGAAAATCCCAGTTTCTTCTTCTTTTTTTTAAGCCACAGGAATGAAAACATTCACTAACCTTGGAAAAGTAGGTCCTGCGAAAATATAGTCTGAAAATATATGTGAATACAGAATGAAGACTCCTGATAATGTGTTACAATAGTTAAATGTCGCAATATTATTTAAAAAAAAAAAAGCTTTGAGAAAAGGTAATTTTAAGGCTGGCACTTTGATGAAACAAACTGTTTAGCTGACCTAAGTACTTTTCCTGTTTTCTAAACATAAGTAAAAATTAGAACTAGGTACTATTATGAGTAGCTGATGTCATCAGGATCCACACCCTCTCTGATCAATACAACTGCCACCACATAAGACAAAAGAGAAAAGATAGAGAATGGATGATAAACTCTCTCACCATTGAAGGTGAGTGATCCCATATCAATAAAACCAATCGAATTCATATTTCCTCCAAGTTATATTTTAGTAATAGTTTACTTTAAAAAATTAATTCTTCACATCCTAATTTCTATGATCGTTTGGGGAAATCTACACTGGGGATTATGATGTCACTTAAATGTCATTTCTATTAGTCAAAAATATGGAAATCGGGCACTGGTTTCTGTGTTTGAGTAGAGAGTGTTGGGGGGGAAAGCTTTGCTTCTTAAAATAGAAATTAATATATGCTCTCCTTAACTTGGAACAAACATCAACAAGAGATTCTGTCTGTACTGGCCGCACTCAGAAACACTAAAGTACATCATGTAACAATGGAAAACCATTCAAAATCAGTCCAGTGATATCTGCTGACATGAATGATTCCCATGCAGCTGAG
>NW_006435766.1:1097793-1100267 GCF_000325575.1 Pteropus alecto
AGGAATGCTGGACCACGTCCCTTTCATTAGTAAAAGACACACTCTAGCCTTGGCTGTAAGGACTGTAGCCTTCTGGTTTTCCTCCTCTCAACAGAAGCCTCTCCTCAGTTCCCAACAGCACCTTGCATCAGTCCTCTCCCCACTCTGAGCTGCCCCCCATATTTTAAGAGTCCTCCGAACTCTCGCCTTGGCTGCTCCTCCTCTCCAGCCACACTTCCAGACAAACCCTCCACTGACACTGCCCGGGCGTCCACCTTTTTGGTCCAGTCCCTCCCCCTCGTCTGCCCACCAGTCGCTTCCACTTGGGCAGACAGCAGACAAGTAAAAGATTCAACATATCACGTTTCCCCCAAATATGACCCGCCTCCGTGTTTTCTAGTTAGCATGTGACTATTCGCCAGCTCATCAGGCCAAATCTGTGGAAATTACTTCTTACTGTTCTTTCTCTCTCATTTTTAATGTCTAACCAAAAAACGAAGTCCCCTAGATGCCTCCTGAGAAATACATATGGTATCTCTATCCCCATAGAGACCACTATTTCTGGCCATGGTTTTCATAATAACTGCCTAACAGTTTCTGGCATTCACTCTGGTTCAGCCCTTTAGTTTACACACTGTGGTTATAGTAATCCTTTAAAAAATGTAAATTTTATCAAGCTGTTCTCTTGAATGGCTTCTCCTTGTCCTTAGGATCAGGCCAATCTGTCTCTCCAACATTTCCAGGCTCCTCCTACCTACCCTTTGCAAACCTAGGAGGATTTCTACTATCTAAACAGTATGTTTCAAATTGTGTGTTGCAACCCATTAAAGATTGATTTGGTGAGATTCACTTAGTAGTTTTAAAAATATATCACAGAATAATAATAGTAACAAATACAGTATTATTTACATAGTGCATTCCTTATATCAGGAGGGGTTCTCAAGTGCTTTGTATATATTGCCTCACTTTTGCTTCAAACAACCCTGTGGAGCAGGTACCATTCTCATCCATACAATCGAGAAAAATAAAGCACGAAGGTGTTCATTAAGTTGTCCCAAACACAAGGCTGGTGAATGTACAGCTGGGATTTGGACCCAGGCAATACAACTTCAGAGTTTAGGCCCTGAACCACTGGCCCTTGACTCTGCTGCCTCTCAGCAGCGTCCATCAGACTGCATCAGAGCGAGGAAAGGCAAGCATTACTTTGTTCAATGTTTTAGTTACTTGTGTGCATATCTGTATACAGGGCTGCAAGGTGGAACGGATTTCTTACTGTAGATCATGTCAAAAGAGTTTGAATCCCAATGATGCAAAATCCTCCTTTCCCCCAGAACCCCCTTCAGATAGGGAACTCAAAATGTCTTTTGGATCTCAGTGTAAATATCAGCTTCTGGAGAGAGGCCCACTGGCTCTAAGTTTGCACAGGCATTCCAGCAACCCCTTCCACCGCACCTACTTGCTGAGTGCGTGCCTTCTCTCCGTTACACCCACCACTAAAGTCCGCGCACCTGGCACATAGCAGGCCTAGCACATAGCAGGCCCCCAGTAAATATTTGTGGAATGTGCGAATTAACACTTTTACAATAACTAAAGAGATATATACACTCCACAGACTTGAAAAAAATCCACCTCTTCATCATTAGAAACATTTTTTTTTCAGGTGAGTAGTAAAATACTCAATTACTTCACTGCTCATGGATTCTTTGTGTAGGGCATGTGGATGCACATACCTGGTGTGCTTGCTTCTGACTCACACGACACTACAGCAGAGAGGACAGATGAAAGCGGGGACTGGCTACGCAAAGGGAACGAAGCTATTCCCTTCAGAATTAAGTGGGGCCAGAAACCTACACACGCCCCACAGGTGACTGGCCTTTCCTGCCAGAAGCTCCCGGCTCATCAGGCTACACTTCAAAGCTGTAGACTTCTTTGGCTCCAGATCTGCAGCTCTCATCCGCCAATTGGCAAAGAAGCAATGAAAGTTAATCTTTAATAGGATACTTAACATTAAGTGCTGAAATCTAATTGCCCATCAGGAGGTTTACTGCTCACTTATACTTACCTGAATGTTGGGACACAGCAAACCAAGTTTATTTTCGGGCAAGTGCCCTTCCCCAGGTGTGTCTAGGACAACTCAGGTGTGAGGCAGAGTGTTCTGCATAAATGATTACCCAATGCTTTGCCACTGTGCTCTAAGTAACACGAGGCAACTGGCTGTTGCTATGCTCTAGAAAGAACACCAAAGGGAAATTTCCATCCTAAGTACCTATCTAAAGTTGGTCTAAAGTTTATTGTCTCACAACTGTTCCAGAATCAACCTATACTGAAATAAACTAAGTAGATGCTATCATTTCCTCAATTAAAAAAACATTTTTAGCACTCCATTCTAAAAAGAGATAAAATTAAAAAGAAACTTGAAAATCTTGGAATTCAAAAGTAAATTTGCAGTGCTTTCCTAATGTCTAAAATCAGTTATAAACACAGGAATTAGATAA
>NW_006435766.1:1100283-1101096 GCF_000325575.1 Pteropus alecto
CTCCAGGCAGCAGTGGAAATGCACCAAGAGGGCAGGTGAAGATCCCAGAGAGACGCATGCGCAGAGGAGCCGCGCGGGCAGGTGGCTGGGCTTGTGCCCGCACAGCCTCCATAGGGGCAGGGCCGTAAGAGCAGAGACATCGCAGGCACATCCAAGGGTCAGGCCTGCTTGCTGATCTGGGAGGCAGTGACAAGGTTAACATGTGGACACGGGAAGCGCCGGTAAATTAGTAGAGGAAGTGCGGATTTAGAACACAGTCTGAGAAAAAGAAGAATGGCCTCACGATAATTTTAGTAGGGGAAAAGAAAAAAAAACAGCACTGGTGGAGCAGGAGCTGAGGTACAAGAAAGTGTATAGAAAGGGAAAATGAGGTATAAAAACAGGTAAGGAGTTAGGGCATTTACAGCACTATCCGGCCACCTTGAGGGAAGAGAGCAGAGGAAAGCTGGCTTTTTATCGTCACCATTCGTGTTCCTGATACAGTACAGACAGGTCTGACACTGACAGTCATGAGAAAAGGGACGCGGCAGTTGGTAACTTTTAAATTAACAATAAAATTCCTGAGTCCTTAAAAATGATTTTTGGGAAGAGAAAGGACCGCAGACATAGAATGCTACAGAAATCAAACAGGATAGGAACAAAAATCAAAAGTCAAGTTCAAAAGACACTAACTTGCACATTTTCCAGCTAGCAACAGGGATCTATACATTTCCCACAACAGCAATGCCACCTCACACGATTAAGTTCATAACAATCTTGGCTCCAGCACAGGTCTTAGGGCAGCAAAACATACTGGAAGAGGCTAAGAAGGCT
>NW_006435766.1:1101109-1137155 GCF_000325575.1 Pteropus alecto
GGGTGTAGGAACACGGCCTTAGAGGTAGGTGCCCCAGTACTCTGAATCCAGAAGTGGGTTCAGCATGGCTCCACCACTGGCCCACTGTGTGAACTTGGTAATTAGTTTACCTCTCTGAACATTTGTGTTTCATTTCTTCATCCATAAAATGGGGCTAAAAGAGCACCTACCATAGGGTTATTATAGGGTTATTGAAAATAACATTCTTAGCAGACTGTCCAGCAGTACTAACATTCAGTGAATGCTGAATCCCACCAGTGGTATCGGTGGGAGGACGCCACCTGAGGAATGCCCTTCTCCTTAGTGAAGTCCTAATCACCAGCATGTCACCCAACATGGTCAGAAACGTAGACTAAGCAGTGACAATGGATAACCTTACCAATCAGTTGGAAGAGCAGAAATGGACAAACCCAAACACAGAAAGCAGGGATATTCTGCAGTTAGCGTCAGTTTAGTTCAAAGTCTGTTTCTTTGTGTGGATAGAGAATGCAAAATCAGTTCTTTATTTTATATTTTTAAGAACTGGAATTGTTATATAACCTACGAGAGAGAGAGAGAGAGAGAGAGAGAGAGAGAGAGAGAGAGAGAGAGAGAAAAGGGAAGGAGAGGGTGAGAAATTATGTTTTCAATATAGAAGAAATGCAAGTTGTATTTTAAGAACTACAGATGTTATGAGAAAAGAAACTAAGGAGGGGAGGTTGTCCCCACCCCACTCAAGCCACACCTAAGAATTGGGACTCCAGGTCCCAGGGGTAAGGGGGGCCCCAGGTGCTCAGCAGTGTCTACACTGGGCTGGTGGGAAGAACAAGAAAGCTCCAGAGTAGCACCCACGGGTGAGGCAGTCTGTAAACTGCCCTGGCTGTGGCCTTCAGAGGGAGGAGGGGTCTTCCCAGCCCTTCTCCAGGCAGCGGCTGCTCAGAAAGCTTGTGAAGGGGAAAGCCAAGGTCCCGACTTCTTTTAGGGACAGACTCTTGCACCATCTCCCGGAGCCTGACACTTTGAGGCTCAGGAAGACATTAACAGGGCAATTTTAACACATCTTCCTTGCTTGACTCCATGACCCTTCAATGATACAACTCTCAGCCTGAACGTTGGCAATTGCCCAAAATGAAGAATTTAATTTAGAAATCATAACCTTCTTTGCAAATCTGCTGTAATAATAAAAAAAATTAAGCCATTTATGGCTACTAAGAGCAGAGAAAATGGTAATTTCAATAACTAACCAAAGAACATGATGTAAATCTATGGAGCACGACAAGGCCTGCTCTCCAGGAGCTTCTTCCTCAGTCACAGGCTACCTTCGAAAGTGACATCATCTTTCAAAGACGAGAACAAATACCAGCACTGCCCTGGTATGATGACTTGTTATAATTTGCAAAATTACTCCCGGTAGAAATAAATTCCTCACATACTCTGCCTGCCTCTGACTGTAGAAAATTTTCATTTATTTATTCACTTGCTTGGCAAACATTGATCTTAGTCTGGATTTCGCTAGAAGCTGAACCTGAGATAGGGCTTCAGGCCAGTGGTTTAATGGAAGCTGCAAGAAACACTGGGAGGTAAGTGGAGATGTCATAGGAGAGAAGGCAGCCCCGGAGGGTTCCCTAGCCCGTCACCACTGTAGGCAAGGAGAGCTCCAACCCACAGGCTGATGCTGGACGGGGGAGGAGGAAACACAGGGCCGCTCAGCCTGTGACACACGCAGGCATCTTCAGGACTATTACACTGCACGCTCTAGTGTTAGGTCTGGGGTAGGGCCCATGGGTCTGCATTTCTGACAGGTGCCAGGTGCTGCCATGCTCCTTGTCCACGCTTTCAGGGCAAAGGGTAAAGAGTTATACTTTAGTGTTAGATTCTCAAGGGCTATGGGACTGGAGTACTTTTACACCTGACTTCTTGGGTCACATTAGTTGAGGGCTGCTCTGAGGAGGTGTTATTCTGGGCACTTCAGGCAGTCCTGCGCAGAGAAGCGAAGCTTCTTTCCAAGGCTCTGGGGAGGCCTTGGGCAGAGGCAGGAACTGGCTGCTGGAAGTTGGGGGATGCAGTGAAGGGTGCGTGTGACTCGGCATCTGTTACGTTACTGGGTACTGACCGTGGACCAGGCAGGGTGCCAGGGGTACAGCAGGGATAAAACTTACTAGGAACCCAAGTAAGTGGGATGTAGCATGTGTTAGGTGCTGGCAAATGCGAAGGAGAAAAATAATGCCAGAAAGTGGGATAGGAAGGGCCAAGGTGGAAGGGGGCACAGTCTGCAATGTTAGATTGACACTCTGAGAGGCTGACATTGGAGAAAAGATGTTGAAGGTGCAAAAGAGAACCTGTTGCTATCTGAGAAAAGACCTTTCTGGGTAGAGGGATGAGCAAAGACAAAGGCTCTACTGTACAGGTCCCCAACGTCTTTGGCACCAGGGACCAGAGCTCCTGTGAGAATCTAACACCTGACAATCTGAGGTGGAGCTGAGGCGGTGATGCTAGCACTGGGGAGCGGCTGCAAATACAGATGAAGCTTCGCTCGCTCGCCCCCTGCTCACCTCCTGCTTTGCGGCCCAGTTCCTAGTAGGCCATGAACAGATACCCCATGGCCTGGGGGCTTGGGAACCTCTGTTCTAGTGGACCCGGCAGATTCAGAAAAGAGGAAGCCAGTGTTGCTACAGTGAAGTTGGCAAAGGAAAGAGTAGAAGGAATGGGGTCAGAGAAGTTGGGGGATGGGGGCAAGTCCTTTAAGATCCAATAGGTGACTCTCGGGATTTCAGCTTTTACTTTGAGTGACTCCGAAGGCTACTGGGGAGTTGAAGAGAGGAGAGAAACGCTGTGACTTCTAGCTGAGGAGTTAAGAAGATACTGTGTGAAAGCAAGGAAAAGAGTTGGAAGACTCTTTCCAAAAACCAGGAAGAGAGAGAGGATGAGGACGTCAACGCTGGACCACGGCGGCAGGAGCATGGGTACGGAACAGTGCTACGGCTAGAGATATGTGTTGAAAACAGATCAAAAGGGCTTTGGAATCAAAACATCAATAAATTAAATGTGAAGTGTAAAGAAAAAACAGGAGTCAAGGATTACTACAAGGTTTTGGACCTAAACAGCTGAAAACCAAAACAAAAACAAAACAGCTGCTATTATCTGAGCAAGGGAAGACTGAGAGGAGAAGTTCTGGGCAAACAATCTGGAACTGAGCCTGAGCATGTTAAGTTTCAGAAGCCTGGGCGACATCTGAGTGAACATGTCAAGAGAAGGCAGGATCCATAAATCTAGAGCAAAGCGGACACTCAAAGCAGATGTGAATCTGGGAGTCATCTGCCCATAGACTGCATTTAGAGCGCTGAGGCTCAGTTTATTAAAATCCTGTGTTACTGAGAAGAGAAAGAGAGAAAGGGACTATGGAGGGAGCGCAGGGACACTCCAATATCTGGAGAACAGAGCCTGCCACAGACTTGGCAAAGGAGAAGGAAACAGAGCAGGCAGAGCGGGAGGGGAGACCTGGCAAGGGCAACCTCGGAGAAGAGTGAGAATCACTGTGCCAAGTGCGCGTGCAGTCCCGGGGCGAGGGGAGGAGGCACGGGGCAGACTACCATAACGGGGCCATGCGTGCCCTGGCTGAGAGTAGGTTTTGTGGAGCAAAGGATGATGAAGGTCTCACTGAAGGGAGTTTAGGAGAGAACAAGAAATGGAGACAGCAAGTAACAAATGTATCCAGGGTTTGCTCTGAAGACTGGAAGAGAAAGTGAGGTGACACTTGGAACCTTTCTCTAAGATGGAAGAAATAACAGCCTAGTGTAGGACAAAGTGAATGATCCAGTAGAAAAGGGCAATCACTGATGATGGGGTGAGAGAAGAAAGAATTGTGGGAGCGAAGTACTAGGAAGGGCAAGGGAGGATCAGAACGGCGTTAGGTGGCTTGGCCTTAGTGGAGAGCATGGGTGGCTCGTCCACCCTGAAACAAAATGTTAAGTATTAAGGTTAAAAGGAGACATGGTTATTTCACTGTGATATGGAATTTAATTTAATTTTAGTCTTCTGTTTCTAAATTGGCTATTATTAAACATAGGTCAGAAGCAAACCATCCTACATTCACTTATGAAAGAGGTCACCTCCCTAGTGAATTCTTTAAAAGACTGTTTGGAAGGATCAATTACCTTTATAGAATAATGTGTGGCTTGATAAAAATACACTTAGAAATAACATGTACTGATCCATTATTTTTAATGTAAAAAAGATAGAGACTCTAATGGTAACAAATAAAAAACATCAGATATAATATTTCCGAAATATGATGTAGTAAATGTCATTAGCTGAGGCTGTCTTCTCAAACATTTTCCAATGGTGTGATAGTATTTATTTACCCGTGTTATTAGAGAGTGAATAGTCACTAGCCTTCAATTTTCACATCAATTGTAGAAAAAAAGATTCCATTTTCTACCCGGTCTGGAATTGAAATTGACTTAGCATCTCAGAACTGTCAAAAATTTCTTTTACGAAAAGGTTTGCTTTACAGAGACTATAAAGTAGGTGTCATCCTTGACACTTGCATTCTATATTCATGCTGCAGGTCTATGGAGAAGAAACATTAAAAAACGTCAGAAAGGTCTTAGAAAGGCCTGGCTGTCATGCTTTGTGCCTCTTCTGGCTTCCTTTGCAGTCAGCTTCAGTGCAGTAGGTGTCAGAGGCTCTCTACTTAAAACTGCTAACAAGGAAAAGAAATACTCAAAGAATATGATGTCAGCTACCTTAGAAATTGTCTTTGTCAACAGGTCAGTCTGACACTTATTTTCCTGTGTTGAAAACGGGAACTTCTGCTTCCATTCAAATTAAAAGAAGCATACATTAAGTCTTTCGGATTTACAAATTTGGAACTTATTCCAAGGAAACCTCCCAATATGTGTATTTATAGAACAGAGTTGTTCTCTGTCCAGATGACAAACAAGAAAACAAATAAAATTATGTGAAATTGCTCTTTTCAAGTTCTTCCTTTTCCATGACAAAGTATTGCTCCTGTGTTTCATTTAGATGGGAACAGTTTTTTCACATATTTATTTTAATTGCATTCCCTGAATAACCAGCAGGTTGCACCAGATGCCATTTTAATTTTAACAACGTGAAAATGGTCACATTAGTTCGCACGGCGATTAGGTCTCAGTCACAAAAACTACAGGTCCTAATATTACCGATACGAATGAATAAACAGTGTTCTGTGTGCCTCCTTCTTATTATATAAGTGAGAGCTTTTGCTTGGCGGGGATGGGGGTGGGCGTGGGACAGCAGGCTGCTATCATATCGGAGCAGAGGGAAATCCTCGTCATGGCACACGACTCAGTTCCACAATACGCTTTATTAAGTGGTTTTCTTTTTCCTCACATTTATTTTTAAGTGGGATGCAATTCTAACATTTTAGCTAAATACAGTCTTTATCTGAAACTCTGAAGGCCATGAAGAATGAAGACTAATTCTCACAGGCAGAAATCTTCATTCTAAAGCAAGGGCGGTGTGAGGGCCACCTGGACCAATACTTGGATTTGTGATTAGAGATTACTTGGCCAGGCAGACACTTTCCAGAAACATTTTTATAAAATAGTATGCCCTCACTCCTTGTGGTCTTAGCAAATCTCAGGATTACTGGCCAAAGTATCTCTACTTTTTTTCCACTGAAAGAACTTGCAGTTCAGCCATTCCGATGCAAAGATACTTATTTTCCTAACCCCTCATTTTTTTGCCTAAACTCGGTAACCCATGAAAGTACTAAACTTTGCCCAAAAGTTACTTTCAAACTGGCCCACTTGATCATCAACTGTTGGGTGACTATCCCGATGGACATACCCCATTGCCCTTGAACTGTTAATCTGCCACCTGCCTGTGTTCCTAGCCACACCAAACCAAACTGGTACCTCGCATAATCTTGAATACATTGATTCTAACATCCAATTGGTGTGTGCTGATGATTTCTGAATACGCCAGCAGCTAGGACTATGGTTTTCCACTATTAAAAGGGGCTAATAAAAAAATGTTAGGAAAAAACACTTCTTTGCCTTTTCAAGCAGTAATTTAAACCCCCAAGCTTGAAATCAAGATCAAAAAGTTCCAAATTGATTAATATACAAATTACTAAACCATCGAAACTGCTGATGTCGTAAACAAAATTCGTCAACAGCCACTAAGAATTCATTAAAAGTAAATTTATTGTTTTTTTTTTTTAAAAAACAACTGTGCAATATGTGCTTCTCAAGCCATTTTTGAATCTGGTTTGTTGTTCATCTCTTCTCAGGCTTCAGTTTGGCAAGGCTAAACGAGAAACACGGTACAGACACACAGTTAGTACGTACAGGTAAGGGGAGAAGCGATAGTCAATTGTTTGTTATTCTCTCAAAAGCCTAAAAGGTGTAATCCAACTACAATATTAAGTTTTAAAACCTGATCGTATTCACTGTGTCCTGAAAACTATTATATTCTAAAATGGGAAAGATAGCAGTATATCTGATTTCAACCAAACAAGGTTTCAAACTAAATTATCTATTTCCTCTTACAGAACTGAATAAAACAATGCTGCAGGGACTCAGGTCATCATTTTAAATGTAATTGGAGGATTCGATTTTAATGGTAATTTTGCAACATTATTTTTGCTTTAGCTTTTCATAGCAATAGGCTCTCAGCTATGGACAACAGCACAAATAAATCTGAGACATGCACAATAAGGTCAGTTCTAAGAACCTTCAGCTTTAGAGTGCATACGATTTCAGGACATTCAGATGATAATAATCCTTATTTTTCAGGCAAAATAATATCAAATTGTACTTACTCCAGGGCTGAAAGTAGAGGAATACATAATTTTGAATGCTTACTATCTGAGAATACTGACCTAAATACAGGATTTTCTTATCCTATTGATTATTTCAATTTGGAGATGGAAACTAGGGCAAAAACATGTTGTTTAATAATGGTATTTGTTTAAAAATGAACACATTTAAGACATCAAACAATAGATTTCTCTCCTAAAGTACAGACTTAGTTTCCTCTTTAATGACAATTTCAGACTACTGCAGAATTCTCAGAACCATTTTAGACTATTAAATTTGAATAGCCAAACATCTGAGAATCAAAACATATACGAAGACTCAAAATTTCAGACCCTCTCTCTGCTCTGCACTTTATACTCAGAATGATTATATTAACAAGTCACGTTTACCTGTTTCGTAAGCACACACAGGTTTCTTAGATACAGAGCCATTTTAATTAAGGCAACAGGAGCTCCGTATATGCAAAAGATGTCATACGTACAAGGAGAAATTCATACAAACATGATGCACTTTATATTTGTTATTTGATTCCTTCTAGATGTAAAACTTGCATTAAGGCAAGTTTGTACTTCATGTACTCCATAATTTATAAACAGAGTGAGTCATATGATTCACAACATTCTTTCCTAGAGCTGTTTATCAATAATTAAAGTATCTTTGAGACTACCATTCTATATGTGAAAGAGAAAACCAAGTCATTTGTATACATCAATGAATTAAAAAATACCTACTCAATGTGCCATGATTCCCTGTGGAGGGATTTAAAAAATGTGTTTCATCTATTTGGTCCTCATTAAACTTGACCAAAAATCACAGACACCTTATAGGGGTAGGAATAGAGCGTGTGGGGGTTTTACATATGTGTGGTGGGGGGTAGAGTGGGAGGAAGAAGAGCCAGTGAGCCTATCTGTGAAGGAAAACATATTATTACTTCCTTATGCATCTGAAAATAAAAAGCTCATATGCCTAGAAAGTTAAACTCCCAATAGCTAATGTCCCTTACTCTTAGCCTTTTCTTTCTGTCATCTGAACCAAAAAAACCCAAAAAAAACAAACAAAAAAAACAAATAGAAACAAAATCATAACAACACACACACACACACACACACACACACACACACACACACACACACACATATCCCTGCTTGGTACTTCAGGCCAACATTGGGCAGCTATACTTGAATTTCTTTACACTATTCTAAGAAATGTATATGTACATACACATTTTTATTAAGCTATTTAAAAGCAACCCTGCTACGGAAAACACATCCTCTTTAAAAAACAAAGAGAAAGGAAGCAATTAATTTTAAAATCTTACTATGTTCTCTGTTATTAAAAAAATAAACATAAAAGAATCTACTCGAGAGTCTATTAGTCTCAAATAATTAGATTTAGTAGGTATGGAAGGCAGTTAAAAAATGTTTTGAAAAATCTAACAATTTTTTAAGAGTTTTCTCAAATACTAAAGATATACAATAATGGTATGAAGGAATGATTAAGAGCCAACAGTAAAACAAACAAAATTATTCTAAACTCATATGCAAGGAGCAGTATTTGGCAAGCTGCGATCTTTTCCCAAAGGGATGGAGCACTGGTCTGCAATCAAACAGAAAACAGCCACAATCGAGGGAACTAAACAGGATGCTACAACTCCGCTTAAGAGGTATTTACATTCTCCATGAGGGGAGAAGAGTATGCCACTCCCAAATATGCCCTTTTATAGATATTATTTTAAGCTGGTTATTTTTAAGACATGAAAGACTCAAGAAGAAACTGTGACCTTGCCCCTAACTGCCTAAAAGAATTCAGATAGAGGACTTGCTCCAGGAAGGCAGCTATCATCATAGATAACTGTAGTTTAATATGAACTAGGTATGACACATAGGAAGGAACTTGGCAAGGCCCCTTAGATCAAAGTTTTCTCTGTGTCCCACTGCTAAAGACAGTAGGTCTCCCATTCTTAGGGAACCCCATACATACGTAATAAATTTGGTCATTTTCTCCTGTTAATCTGTCTCATTTTAATTTGATTATTTGTCCATTCAGAAGAACTTAGAAGGGTAGGATAAAATTTATTTTCCTCCCCCACGATGGTGTGTTGCTCTCCTGAGAGAAAAAGCTCAGTTTTATGGAATTCATACACTTCCATGGTGTCTGTACTCCCAACATGGCTGATCTTGAGCTAGCAGCATGATGTCACTGAAGGTGGAGCTGGGAAGAGCTTCACACCAGTGTACATGGCATTGCACCATGCCAATAGTCGGTGTAAATAACCTCAGAAGCAGAGATCATAGTAAATATAATAAAATCATTAAGAAGTGATGAATTGTGAGTATTTTATAGAACTTATTTAATTTTTAGTAATGGTTATGTTTAACAACTTGTTGGCATAATTCTAAAAACTGAACAACTGGCTTTCATAGAAAAACCTTCAGCCCCTGCACCTAAACACAGAAGCTGATTTTCAAGAATACATAGGCCTCCTGTGAAGCTATAGATGGGTCAACTTCATCACAAAGCTGGCTTTCACTACAGGTTATAGGTACAGGCTATAGAATTTTATCTAGAAAAACATCGTTTGTATTTTACGTAACTTTTAGCAAAAAGGGGATTGTGTTATGTTATACTTCAGGGGCCCTTTGAAAAAATATACATTTCCCCACAGCCCCCACACTCTCCAACCATCTGGCCCCCAAAAGAAAACTACCAAAAGGCCTCCCTTCTGGAGCTGTAAGTTATAGAAAAATAATTTATAATTAAAATAATTTCTAAACTAAAAATTTGCTTATTTTCTATTCCATAAGAAGAACAGAGAGCTGTATCAGATAAAGATAAACGTTGGCTGATGGATGAAAATTAACCAGCCATTAGCTTTCCGTAAGATTTCAGGAGAAACCCTGGAAATGAGACTGGGCTCTAAGTCAGAGGTGTAAGTCTCGAGGCAGGCTTAGTCCCCTTCATACTGTCTAATTTATAGGCAATAATAGTATACACTCTTCAAATTTTAATTGATGGACAACGGCCTTGTTTCTGTGTGTTATGTAGGTGCCAGTGTTTTGAGCTGTCAATTTGCATATAAGGAATGAAAAGACCCCTGGCTAACACAGAAACAAATAAAGTGGCAATTAGAGCAATTTCACCCTATAAGTATCCTTGGACATGGAATATAATGAAGAAAGATGATCTGACCGAAAACACATTCAGAAGGATCAGTATGTAAACAAGAAAACTCTAATGTAAAACTATGACAATCCCGATATCTGAAGCGCTGGAAATGCAAATTCAATCATACTTAAATGAAAGCGACACTGCTAACAGGCCAGGCACTGTGCTCTCCCTATCTACAGTTTACTTCTTCCATGCACTTGACCTAATCAGACATCTATGGAACACATCTGTTGTGTTGTGTAGCCTACAGGCTGGGCCATGGGTTCGTGACTTGGCAGGCTTGGCTTATCTATAGCTCCCTCAGTTGCTGAGGCCATCAGCACCATAAGTCAAGAAATTCTGCAAAAAATAAAAACTCACATTTGCACTTAAAAAAAGTAAAAAGGGAGGGCTGTGTTATGCAGGATAACTACTTTTTGAAGAGTTAAGTGGCCATGCTCTGTGTTTTCAAATTTAAACAATCATCTTGATATGTTTAGGGGTCTAATTTATAGAACAATCAAGTAATCTTTTACATGTCCCATTAAATACCCGAATATTATAAATCACCTTAGATGAACATTTATGGGAGAGTTTTAGTGCAACTTCTGAGCAACTTGTCACTTTTATTGTGTAGCAATGATTTGTAAAAAATGATATGCTAAGTAATCCTAGAGTATAATTTAGGGACACAAAAACTGCTGTCAGGAAACAGCCAGAGACTATGTTTAATGAAATCTTTACAGATGAAATAATAAGTATTAAATTAATCAACACCGCCTAATTGAAGCTCGGTTTGTAACATTTTTTATTAGACTTGTTATTAATGAACCTTTAAATGCTACCACTAACTTGAGCTCTCTGTTAAATTTAAATAATGAACCATTGTTCACACTCACAAAAGAACAAACACTGCTTTAATAGCCCTTTGTCTCAATGGGGCTGTTACTCTTAGGCATAGCTAAGATATAGACTCGTCCCTCCTTCTTCTCCACAGTTATTTACATGGTTGGCAAGACATCATTTTTAAGGCTGCTAATATGGTCTGAAATAATGAAAGTGAACACCTTAAGCGAGTAAAAATGCAGTAACCAGGACTGAAATTAGAAAGAATTTTGGTTGACCTCAAAGATCATGTTTTCAAACCTGTGTTTTTAGTATTCACACATATGCTGAAGGATGACCTGCTTCGAGATGGCAGCAACTTACCTGAACATGTCTCCCAGGCCCTTCAGCATCCCCTTCTTGGCTTTCATTTTATCCTTTTCCTTATCTCTGTCTTTCTTCTTCTCTTTTCCAGTTTTATCCTTTCTCCCAGTCTTATCACCTTTCTCTTGGTTTCCATTTATTTGCCTCTCCAGAGAATGTGAAGGCTGGTCACTGGCTGTGGACACGGACTCTCTCCCTGATCTTGAACTTTCTTCTGTGTCTTCTTCCACTTGAAAGAGGGAGAAAAAAGGATAAGGAATGCAATGAACCAAAGGAACAAAAATAAAGAAGCTAAAATAAGTGTGAGTATTTGATTTTCCCACATTTTCTGCTGTATGGCCCTGCCAACAACATGGGTTGCAATGCTGTTCACTTTTGAGTAGAATTGGAACGGACTCTGTGATGTGGACGATTACCGTGCATGTGCGTGTTCCTATGTGAAGATGAGGTCAGAGGAGCAGCATCCCAGCGGGGTGCCGATGCACTCGGGGTAACACCTTCCTTGACACATAGTATGTACTGCTGGGGGGATTGGCTGGCCCTTATCACACAGCACAGACTCCTCAGGGTCTTGTCTACCACATTTGCAAAATGAAAATAAGCAGCCACTCCCCATATGCAACCTCTCTTCCGGGGTAAGGATGAAGCGGACACACTCTGGCCCCTCACTGATATGTTAAACTACGCCATTCACTAGCAGGCACAAAGACTCGTTTCCTCGGGCTCCCAGATATGTCCATGTGTGATTTCTGCACACAGAGGACTGGACCTTCACAGCCTCTGCAACTTTTCTATATATTGTCACTACATAAAGCCAACACCATAAACAGATGGTACTACATGTTCTAATCCTAAATAATTGTGCATGGCAGTCTACACAATGGCAGGTGAACAGAGGTGGATAGAGCCATAAAAATGTGTGATTCAGTAACCTCACACAGAGTTGAACTTTGCAGATCAAAGCTCTGCTTAGCAATAATAATATTCCATCCTTTGAACCAACATTTCATAAACATATGGTCCAAGGGCACTTCAATACCCCAAACTGTTTGCATTTGAAAGAATGACAAGTAACTAGAGTGGGTTTCCACCTACCAAAAGAACTTTAAGAATTTCTATATTAAGTAGGAAGCAAAAGATGTGCATATTAACAGCCATTCTCATAAATCTTTTCTGAGACTAACTGCCTAAGGTTTTCTGACAAATATAATAAGATTTATTGGGGCTTCGAGTTACCCGCTGAATTCTGAGGTAATTGTTTTTTCTGCATCAACAAATAAAGTATGAATCAGTATTTTTTAGAGTGTTCTAATATAGAACCAACTAGAAAAGTTAGGCCTCTTCCCAATCTTTCACAAAGAATTGATCTCTAAATCAAATTAATACATCTTCAAGGGAAATTCAGTCTTGCCTCTCTACTGGCAAGGGGCACTTGAGTTAGCAATATACAATATTAAGAGTATAATAAGACATGTTCGAACATCTCAATATCTCATTCTTCTACTATTCAGTCCTTATACATCTGAGAAGAGACTATCAGTGTCATGGCCACAGCCAAGTAATACATTTTTTTAAAATGCCAGCTATTTACCATAATACTCAAAAAATGTGTAGAATTCTTTTTGTTGACACATTTGATTAAAAACATGAGCCAACATATTTCCCATCCCAGCAGGTCAGACCCTAGGTCCAGCCAAAGAGGAACAATATCACCATATCCAAATCCAGATGGTACTATGAAGGTCATTCAGATTGACTTCTTCCATGACTTGCTGAGGAAACAGAAAGGTCTGGGGCCAGCACACACCCAGTCTGGGGCTCTTTCTACGATTATATTCTTGTACAGTTGTACTTTAGCAAGACCTTCATGCATGTCTTTGATCAACTCTGTGATTGCCAGATTCCACCCCTGTCATAGTGTGTATTTTTGCAATCTATAATCCAGGCACTACACAGTCTGCTCAGAAGATAATTCCAGCAATCTGCAATATATTTCAGAAACTTGTTGTCAATCCTTTGTGGTCATTTAATGCTGTGACTTGTGGCTCATATTGATGAAATCACTCAAGAAGCTAGATCAAACATGCAACAACTCGAGATGGGCGAGCAACCATAGAAATGACATTAGAAAGGCTGACCTCCCTCTGTACTGGGTTATCCAACTGTGAGCCACTCTCTTCCTCCAAGAGACATGGTAGATTTTTAAAAACTTGCTTCTCTTCCTATCTGTCAATTAATCTATAAATAGGAATTTTGTACGTTTCCTGGAAGGAGCCAGTTACAATTTTCAGATGGCCACTGCTAGTGAAAATGTGTAGCCTTGCAAATAAATGCTGAGTTAAGGCTATAAGTTTTTGTGGTCTACACAAAAAGGAATATCCTGGCCTACTGTCCCAAGGGCTTGCTAATTATGTGAGGCCTTTTCAAATGACAACCCCTCAAGAGAATGTAAACAGAGCTTTGACAGTGTTGTAGCATCTTCTCAGTACCATTGACATGGTTGTGATCCATCTGATTGCCAACCACTGCTTCAACCCTTTGGGAAAAAGGTGTGGCCGCAACTTTAAGATAAGAGACCAAATCATTATAAAACAGTTCTCAAATGTTCTTGGGAGCTACAAACCTAAGTTTCTTAGTATACTTGAGTTAAACAGATGGATATTAACGGATTTTCTAAAATTCTGAACATGCAAAACGACTTTTACCTATACTTCCATAGCTCTTTGTACAAACTTTTATGATTGCATTTCTCATATGATATGATTAAATGTCTGTCTCCCTTACTCTAAGCTTCTAAAATGAGGAAAGCTGGGCAGACAGCAGCTGCTCATAAATGGCTGTTTAATGAAAGATTACTGGTAAACCTGACTCATTACTATATCCCAACCAAACAAGCATTAATGCAATCTTTGGGTAGCACCATGTTTCTAGTTTCAGAAAAATGCCTACTCTCCTCTAATCAAGCCTGAAAAAACCAGCCGCATCCCAACTACAGTAACACCAGGAAGGCCCACTGTATAATTGACCCTTGAACAATGCGGGAGTTAGGGGTACCGATCCCCACACAGTTGAAAATTTGCATATAACTTTAGATTCCCCCAAAACTTAACTACTAATAAGCCTACTGTTGATTGGAAGCCTTACCGATTAACATAAACAGTCAATAGATACTTCGTATACTGTATTTTTTATTTATTATTTTACAATAAAATAAGCTGTGTTCTTACAATAAAATTCGTATAAGTAATTTTTTAAGATAAACTAAAGGAAATGTCATAAATAAAATTGTAAGAGAAAATACACTTACAGTACTTATTTATTGAAAAATATCTGTGGGTAAGTAGACTTGTACAATTCAAACCCGTGTTGTTCAAGGGTCAACTGTACTTGGTTTAGCTCTAAATAGTTTCTGGTATATTTTTATGGTATTATTGTTAGTGCTATGTGTATCATCTAATAGATTTTACAACCCTCTCCAAATCTCTGAAACTATAAACAAAAAAACGAGCCCAATAAATGTAAATGACTTAGTCTTCCACAGCAACCATTATCATAAATCATGAATGGAAGTATAAGTAGCGATTCTGCTAGTTTTCTGCCTAATAGTTTTGGCAGAAGTACAAGGGGCATATGTCTGCTCTTGGCTCGGTAACAGAATAAAGGCAGAGCCTTCACAACTAACTATACGCTGAAGTCACATTTGTTGCCAATTCTTTTCATATTCACAATAATTTTTCTGGTGTATATAATACAACTTATTTTCTAAATTGGGTAAAAGAGAAAATTAGTATTAAATCATTTATTAACTTCGGGTTTTGAAACCTCGTTTTATAAAATAAAAAATTCTAGCTCAGATTCCTGCCCCAAGCAAGTGGACTATTTAAGATAATACCTGCACATCTGAGAATTCTTTATGCTTAATTTGAACATTCTAATTTAGATACTACATTATCCCAGATATTCTTCTGGGGGTGTACTGATTTAACTAATCCCTTTGAATGCCAACTAATTAAAAATATTTAGCAATATGTGGTTTCATATGTACAAACATAAGATGTTCTTTTAAAGGATCACATTATATATGCTTCAAACTCTAAAATTATTTGATAGAAAAAAATTAGAATATCTCATTTTACCCTATCCCCATGCAAGATTAATGTGTTTTTTAAAACCTGAAATAAATTGATTACACCCACTTAGTTTTAAAACCAAACTTTGTACATTAAATAGTAGCTTTATAATAAGGTACATAAAATATTTTTATTCCTTTAAAGTAATAAAAAAAATCGTATAAGTAATTTTTTAAGTGAAAAAAGTTACTAGTAATACACTAGCAGTAAATGGCTTGATCTATTGTGTTCATACAGTAAATTACAATGCAAGAACTAATCATAAGTCTACATTTAGATAATTTGCTATTTTAAATGGTATATAAATTTCACATTTTCTTCTCTTTAATTTTGCTCATCTTGACAGATTATCTGCTTTCCTTCTGCAGACAGCCTACACAAAGAAAGATGATTATCTTCTTCCAAACAAATAGGAATTTCTATTTTTGACTAACATTTATCCCTATTTTAACCTCCTCTATGCAATGAACTATCAGCTACTTTCCCATGTGATTACTTATAAAGGCAGATATTCTCAAGTTTCTCTTTTTAAAGAAGGTATAGCGTGAAGCTGCTTATTTTTCTTTAATGTAGCACAGTCATTCTGCAATTAAGACATACCTAATTACCATGTTTTCAACAAATGCAAATGTAGTTCAATTAAAATTCTAGTCCATGTTACAAATTAAGCTATTCAATCCTGCAAGGTATCATGTTAGGACTGGGTCACCAAGAAATTTGGAAAAATTGGACCCTTACATGTTAATGATTATGGAGAAAACGATTTTAGGTTTCAATTGAAATTTAAAATTCTGTAGCTTATGCCATAAATAAATACTTCTGTCTAATAATCACAAACATTTTATTGTCAAAAGTTGACTCTAAGCCCCTTGGTCATTAGTCCCACACCCATCCACCCCGCTCCTGCCTTGAGAAGCAATGCTACCGCTGATCTCTGCTGGTTGCTTGTCCAAAATCCACTTCTCCTTTTCTTCTTCCTAATGGAACTCTGGTTGGGTTCAGAAACATAACCTAGCTCCAAAGGGTGAATTAAGTTTACATAACCTACGAGTGCCTACTCCTGTTGACTTATTAGGCCATTGTTGTTAGTTCCAGAATGTCCCCATCAGACTAAATGGACATATTCCATGCTTGGGAAGATGGCTCACTTTCTTCTGTAGTATATAAATGAGAAAGTAAAATGCTCCTGAGCCCTGCAATTACCTTCTGGACAAGCTTAATTGTGGACAGTGCAGCCAAAGGGGCAGAAAGATGTTGCGTATTTATTTTATAACAAGGGCCCCCAAGCCCCAGGCTGCAGACCCACTACCAGTCTGTGGCCAGTTAGGAACCGGGCCGCATAGCAGGAGGTAAGTGGCGGGCAAAGCTTCACCTACATTTGCAGCCACTCCCTAGCACTAGCATCACCGCCTCAGCTCTACCTCAGATCATCAGGCATTAGATTCTCATAGGAGCATCGGTCCCTGGTGCCAAACAGGTTGGGGACTGCTGTAACATAACACCACTAGGCTGTAAAATTAATAACCCCGGAAACAGCCCAACTCTAGAATTCAGTTATGTAAGACAGTGTATTTTCTGATTGCTTGAGATGGTCTGAGTTGGATTTTCTATTAAATGCAGATGAAAGTATCCTAATAGTTACCTTGTACAAATCAGACTTTAGAGCAGCTATGGAATATCTACAGTGCTATATGTCACAAGTGTAAGATTTAGCAGTCAATGTCATTCTAGGTAGCTCTGATGATTTTACCAGAATGAAAGGATTTGTCCAGACTTGTTACCAGAATTAAATGAATTGTTCGACAGGTATAAACAGAGGAATACCAAAAAAAAAAACAAAAAATGATAATATTACTTATTCATAAGTATGAGTAAACAAGTACTCACCTCTGTGGGCACAGCACAAAGAAGTGCCGTTAAATATATTTGTTGAGTGAATGACAGAATGGTTGAACAAATACCAAACCATGTGAAAAACTATCCTTTACTGCTTCTTATTTATAAAGAATTATCTCCTCCCCCTAGTATTAGAAATACCTAACGAAAGAAACAAATGCTCTCGAGTAACTTACAATTAACTGTGGAAGACAAAGGATTAAACATAATAATTGCACACAGCGTGATTCAGTCTTCAGAATCTACTTAAAACATAACTTAAAAAGAGTAAATTGAAACAAGACATTAATAATAGAAAATTTCAGTAGACTTAGTGAATCCACTGACCACTATCAACTTCTATTGATTAATGTTAAGTAAAATGCAATGTAATAAAGGCAAGTGAGAAATGGACTCCTACACATTGCAAAGGCCTGGATAGAATTTGAGAACTTTGGTGACTAAATATGATTTTTGTTTCTTAGCTGAATATTCTGACTTTGGAAGAAGAGGAAGAAAGATGTAGAAAATGAACAGCTAGTGATACAGATGGTGCTGAATAACAGGATCTGCTTTTCTGGACTCTGACTTTTAACATTAGAATGATGAGCTCTTGGCAATGGAAAAACTTAGTTTTTTTGGAACACTTAAAAAAAAAAAACCTACACATACAAAGCTGTCATGAAACATGTAGAACTAAGAAGCTTTTATACTGAAATGTGGGGTGGGAATAATAACTTATAAGATGAAGAACCAAAAGATGAGCATTTATCAGTGGCATGACAGAATAGGTTTCAGCAACTGGAGGAAAGTTAGAAAGATGATTCCTAAGACACTCAATTCTAAAACTACGCTTAGTTCATTAAAAAAATTTTTTTTAAACTCTCAATTCATGTTGGAGTGAGGAGTAGGTGGGAGGACAAAAACAGTAAGATTACTCTTCTAAAAAAATTTAACACTTATTACCAAAATCCATTCTTCATTTCTATTCTACATTCTAAATTTCTCTTTAATGCTCCCTCCAAATGAAACAAGTAGAATGCTCGTGAAGGTATTGGTACAATGCCACCCTCATCGCTCCACACTTCCCAAGAGAAAGCCACAGAGCAAGTACAATGAAGTTCATACCCTTAATTTTCTGAACCCTGCAAATTTGCTTTTGGTGTCCAACTGATTTTTATATTCAGATGATGATCAGCAATGGATAGTGTTTCCAGTTCATGAGGACAATGTGTAATGAAGCCAAAGGCTTTCCTTTCAACAGACCGAAAGGACGGGTTATATAATCAAAATGATAGCACTACTGTTGAAATTGCCACTAAAATTTTATTTTAATCAAGGAGTGAGCTTGGTGTCAAATGTATGTTTTAACAATATACAAAATATTACTGATAGTGTCAAGAAAAGACATTCCGGTCCATTGCTATGACCCTTCAAGTAGAAAAAAACAAAACAAAAAAACAAAATAAATAATAAAAACATGCAAATGTGAAAATCGTGAATGGCTAGCATTTTGCTATTTATTGAGAATTTAAAATGACTATTCCCCTAAAAGCCAGTGTTCTTAACTCTCGTGCTACACAATCCATATGGGGCACCCACAAAAATTTGTTAATGTTAAAAAAATTGCTTTATACTAAAAAGTCTCAGACACATTAGAGCTTTAAGAAGTGAAGGGAAAACCAGATTTAAAAAAGTTTCTTTAAGAAGGAAAAAGTCGAATACAGACATGAAAGGGTAGAGGGAAAGTTAGGGGGCAGTAGGAAGACATGTCTCACCGAGAGTGCGTGGTCTGGGCAAGAACACACACAGAAGCTTGGGGGACTGTGAGAATGCGAACGTGATTACAGAACTTACTCAGCAAATTCAGAGACAGTATGACCAGTTAGGAGACTCTAACAATAACTTCAGAGAGTAAATAATGAAGTTTTGGGCTAGATTAGACAGAAGAAGTGGAATTAGGAGATTTCTTGAGAAAAATAAAGAAAGCTTGGTAATGGAATGATTATACAGTGAGATGATAATTCTTAGTTTTGGAGCCTGGAAGTGCTAATGAGAAAAATCACATCATCATCATCCATCTTTGTGTGTGAGATGCTAAGCATGTAAATGCAGTTTCTTCCTTCCCTCTGGCATTGCCAAGGATCATCACTCACCTGGATTCTTGCATTAATATCATATAACTGATCTGCTGGCCACCAACACTGCTACTTCCATCCCATCCTCGATAACCCGCCCTCTGTCCCGGGGCCCCAGCGATCGTCATTCTTTTACTTGAAATTCTTCAAATGCTCTTTAAGGTCCTTAGTGTAAAATACAAATAATTTAAACTAGGCTGTCAGTGATCCGTTCTCTGCTAATATCTTAAATGTCATTCCTCACTATGTTTTCACCTGCACTATAACCATCAACCTAACAGAAGTATGGCAGTCCAGAGACAGTCCCCATTCCGCGTTTCATGTGTTCCTTTCCCAGCTAAGACCACTCAGCAACAGCACTCCTCTCAGCTATCGCTCCCCCCAGCTCCCTCTCCACTCCAATTCTGCACAAGCTGAGTGGGTGCTGCACCCTTCGGCATCATGGTAACCTGTATACCACAATGGCCCTTAACTACGCTGCTTCTCAGGTGTCAGTTTCTCTCTCCACTGGTTGAACCACCCCCTGACCCCTTAGGAACCTACCACCTAAATATCAGATTTTAGGCACCACAATTCATTAATAGACACTTACAAAGTTTAAAGTAGTTTTAGTGTAATGGGTGTTTCCATTTGTAAGTTTAATATTCTAGAAAAATCACAGGATTGAGAATTAGAAGGTATGTATTCTATGATTCAGTTCCTAAGTATGATCTTGGTCAACTACTTAAATACTTACTTCTCATTAGGAAAATGCTTAAAATAAGGAGTCTATAATTCAAATACTTCAGATGTGACTTTTCATTGTACTTTTGGCTTCAGTTACTTTTCACATAGCAAAAGGAATGTAAGAAACAGCTTCAGCTACTTCGCATGCTTACACACATACTGCATTCAGAATTTTTCTAAAATTAATCAAAGCTGCTTTCCTTAAACTGCAGGTGATATTTAAGTATACAAATTTGTATAGAAGGATAGAGAGGTTACTCTTATTCCTAGCATTTCAGAAAAAATATTTTTGTAGATCAATATCCAATTATTCTTTGAAA
Source organism: Pteropus alecto (assembly GCF_000325575.1). Classification (NCBI taxonomy): domain Eukaryota; kingdom Metazoa; phylum Chordata; class Mammalia; order Chiroptera; family Pteropodidae; genus Pteropus; species Pteropus alecto. Next base: position 1,121,440 of record NW_006435766.1, read on the forward strand.
TAGTAATGAAATAAGGAATCTTTGACAAAGTTCTTTGACCTTGAAACCCATGTCCTGAATTCTATCACATACTTACTATAATCTGCTTAACAAAATTAGACTTCATTTGTATTATTTTTGCTCAAATAGGTAGTAATGAAAAGTGGCTAGAAGTGAGCAGAATGCTAAGAGTAGAAAATCTGATATTAAATGCAATATGCTATTCTGTAGCTAAAAAAGAATAATTCCCCTGGAATCTCTATTAGCTGATTTACCAACATAAAGTTAATTTCTTCAAATCTCATACTGCTAACTGAAGTTATGCAAATTGTAGAGCAATGCTTTTTCTTATCTCCTAACAAAAGTACTATAAGAAAGCAGCAAGCTACTCAAAAGCAATTCGTCTCTATTTTTAAGGCATACAGGTTTTCACATTTAAAATTCTAAACTAAGATATATATTAAAACCAATAGGTACAATTAATAGGATAGTGTTTGGTTTCGTTGTGTTTCGCCTCCTTGACCCCAACAAAAAGCTGTTACTGAATTGATAGTGAGGTTTACAATTTGGCAACTTTTAATTGAGGAAAAATGGAACTATATATTTTTCAAAAAGAAAACAAAGAAATGTTACTGCATGCATTTTCTTGGTAGCTACAGAAACTGATTTATTATGGGGGATATAGAAGCCACTTGCTGAGAGCCAGGCAGGGTATGTAATTTGCATAGAAGAGGGAGCAGATTGTAGATGCCCTGACCTGTCAAACACAGGTAGGGCCTTGGAGATAATGGGTCCCAGAGTACAAAGCTCCATCTTGATCCAGACAGACACACAACATGGAGAGGCCAGATGGATTAAATGAGAGACAAAAATGCTGGCTTCTGCCATCTCCACAGGAAGAACGTAAGTGTTACAGAAGATGACAGATACCAGATACCACATGGATCCTGCCCCAGTCTCTTGGCCCTGAGTGTTGTGCCAATGCCATGATTTCAACTCTGCTGAGACGAGGCAAGCCTGCTCAGAGCATGAACTACAGCCACTGGGGAGGTGCTCACTCTGAGTGACAAGAGCAATCAACCCTGCCCATGCCTAAGGGTCTTACTTGTAAAGAGGAAAAGGGCTCAGTGAGGGGAGAAAACAGGTAACTCTGGCCTCCCCACCAGGACTTGGCTCCCCCCTTACGCAGCTTTTCCACGACAGCCTCCTCCGCACCCCAGAGCTTCTAAGGTGCACTGGCTGCATCCTTACGAAATGTCCCGGGTTGCAGAAAATGGTCTGCTGAGACACTGCTCCTCTCTTCAGAGCCATGTTCAATAGTGATCCAGCATTTTCTCTGCAACAGGCGCTGTAGCTGAGTCTCACCACAGAACAAGAAAGCAGCTCTGGCAGAGTCCGGCAGAGCACAGAAAACACCAGGGCGCTGGACACACAGCAAGGGACCATACCACGAAGACGGGGATGTAGGAGCACAACCAGGAACAAGAGCACAGATTCTGGGAAGGCACAACGACCATGCCATGAGGATCTGCAAACTGACTCTGAAAACGATGCATCTGAGGAAACTAAAGAAAGGGCTAACTGAGCCACCTTCTTTCTCCTGACTGGAGCCATAAAACACCTTTCTGTCTCTAGTCACACGTAAAGGTGACAGTCAAATGACCACCAGCGGTAACACAAGCCTTGACAGACCTTTTTTTTTTTTTAGAAAAACAAGGAGTTTGCTGAGGTATTGGGATCTAATACACACAGGTCCAGTGTGGGACACGAATAGGAACAGCGAAATGTCATGACCATCCCGCTTACTGCGCACCAAAAGTGTCTCTCTCTCTCCCTCTCTCACCTTCTCTCCCCTCCACTTTGTCCCTTTCAGGCACACGATGGTGCTAGTTATGCAGACACTCACTTACAGATATAAACTGAATCTTGATTTGCCAAGCCCTGTGCCTGGTTATGCAGTAATAAAACAGTCATGGTGGTATCTTCCTTCGTGGACCTTACAGAGGTACGAAAGGGTAGCAGGCAGGATTTAGGCAGGTAACTGAATGGGTGTACCGACAATCATGGAATGTGAAAACTAGAAGGGACCTCAGAAACTATCTAACCCAGAGCTTTTCAAACTTTTTATGAATAACACAGCAAACAACCCCTTTCCTTAAAACAAAAACTCACAAAGAACCACAATGTATTAAATGTGATTTAAAAAGCCCACAATTGTTAATGCAGAGCAGTCGTGACAGCAGCGGGCAGAGTGAAGCTAGTGGCCTTTGCAGAGTCGCACTTGCTCAGCCTCCCATTTGCTTCCTGATACCCCCCAAACCAGTAAGACACCCCTAGTCCTGACCAGACATCACCATACACAATCTGAAAATCAATGACCTAGTTGCCCAAATCTTTGGTTTTACAAATGAGAAAATTAAAGCTCAAGGATTTTAAGTGGTTTGACCAAAATCCCACATTGGTTAGAAAATGTGGACTAAGATGAAAGTCATCTAAATTCCAGTTCGGTGCGTGCTCCACTCTATCAATTCAATTTCAACAATTCAAACTGCAAAAAATTTGAAATGTATAATAGCTGCCTTTCTTTTGCCATATTTAAAGTTAATCAGACTGGTCTAAAAATAAATAATAAAATCAGAACTTCGTAAAACAGTATTTTGTGGTTGTAGATGCTCGTGATGCTCTCATGTCACAAATGTCATTGCCAGCTCCTGTCCAGAATATTACTTTTGGTTCAGAAATTGTAACTTGTCTATTTAATTGTTTTTGTTTTCTTTTGCCTTGAAGATAGTTGTTTCAATAAGTTTTAATACGATATACTTAAATCTGTTATTTCCAATTTAAAAAGGAAAATAAATGTCTATAGGGAAATATTTAGATGTCCACATTGATGGAAAACTCTGGAGGCTGTCCCTAGAGAATTAAGAACATGCCCTATATTGGTAAGGATTGCATCCCCTGTTGCATTTGAAAAGAGTAACATATGTGAAAAAAACTATTTTGTAAGGAAATTTAAATAACATTTTAATAAGAATAAGAAAAAGGTTCAGGAGCATTACAAATTATAGATGCTTAAAAAAACAAATACTGAGGGGCCAGAGGACTATATCTCTTATGAAATATACACCCAGGACAGACAGAGGCAACATCTGTGAGTGACAGGGCTTCTACTCTAGAATACCTGCATAAATATCTAGTATACCTGCACAAATATTGGTTAAGGTGGCAAGGAACCATGGATACAATGGGAGAAATCTCAAGAGGGTTGAAAGCTCTTATGACTCAGGATGTTGGAGACCAGGCTTGGCAGCAAAAATAGGAAATATGTTCTTCATCTGGCAAGAATAGGCAGCATGTATTTGAAATCACTGGCTGGATGTAGCGAAAATTTAGATGGAGAGTTGGGAGGGGGAGGAGGTGTAGCAATCTTCTCATTAAGTTTTGCTTTGCATGTTATATTATGGCAGCAATATTCATCTTCCCAAACACATTATATGCGATAGGCAAAAATTATATAATTTTGCTTTAAATCTGCCTAGAATGTGATTTTTATTTTAAACTCTTTTTCCCCACCACAATTCTCCTCAAGTGTGTGAGTGAGAAGTAGTACACCCAAAAGTTAAATTGTCAGTAATTTACAATCCATTTAAATTATCTCTGGTCTCTGCTTTAACCTCAAGCTGCAGTGTCTACAGTTTTTCTTCTAATGGTTAGATGCATAAAGTCACATTTGAAGTTAAAAAACTAAAATGTAAATTAGTAGTTATAAACAATAATAAGCTAATCAATACTTTTTACTATTATAACTCCTAAGTCCTTTCTTTTCTAAGTAAATAGACTAGTAGAGTTTTTCCTTTATTTTCAAATTGAATGGTGATATTTATACCATGAATGTTTAATAGATAACTCTTTGAAGCATACATTTGTACATATTTATAAATGTTAACTTTTTTCTCAATACACTATGGAAAACATACTGCTCATTCATATTAACACCTTTGACTTTTGATTGTCTTAAAATATTTTAATTGGCTTAAAATATTTTGCAATTTGGAAATACACACACACAAATGAATCTTGCTAGCTCAATTCAAGGAAAGTAAGAGTAATTCATAAAAATAAAAATGTTTTCAAAATCAGAGATTATTACATATAGTTATTGGAGACATCACATCCTAGACATACTATACAGCAGTGGTTTTCAAACATTTTAGTCTCATACCAAAACATTTAGGAGAATACCTTTATTCTCCTAAAAATTATTAAGAACTCAAAATAAAAACTTCACATGGATTAAATCTAGTATTTACTGAATTAAAATGGAGAAAGTTTTAAAATAGTAATTACTTCATAAAAAGCAAAATTCATGTTAACAGAAATTATCTTTTTCCAAAAATCTGTATTTTCCAAAAACAGTTACTGAGAACAATGGTCACTGTGTTATATTGTAGCAAATCTTTTGAATACATGACTAAAAAGACAGATTCTTCTATCTGCTCTGTATTCAATCTATTGCAATATCACATGACTTGTTGCCTCTGGAAAATCCCACTATATACTTGTGAGCGAATGAGAATAAAAAGGTAAATAAGTGTTTTATTATTCTGAAAATAGTTTACACCCCACAGATCCCTGTGTGGTACTGGAAACACATTGTTTCCTGGAGCACACTTTAAGAACTGCTGCTTTAAGAGCTATTTTAACTACTATTCTTCCCAGCAGCATAAACTTACATGTTTCCATGCCTTCGTCATCGTCATCTACTGTGGGTTTATCGTAAGACTTGTCGATGGCAGCCCTGAAGCTTTCATTGCATCCCCTTCCTCTGATTATCCGCGGTCGTGGGCGATGGAAAGGAATGTCCCCGTTCAAAGTCACCTCGGCGACTGCTGTCTGCAAACTCTCCAATGAGCTTGACTTCTTCAGACCCAGGGAAGGTCCCACATCTCTGCTGGGGGAACCTTGGAGATTTACAAAAACAAACAGTTAGTGAGAAGTAATGGTGAAAATTGCATTCCTGAACTTCTACGAACTGTGGAAAACATCAGAGATGTAAACAAATTATTCGTTCAATGAGGAGTTTTTAAATGTAAATGAAAAATGTATAAAAAAAATAGTAAAGTAACAGTAACTAATTTTTATTTTTCCCAAATATACAAAAAATTTTGTCTATTTTCTCTACTTTAATTAGGAAAAACTCTAAGTTATTAGTTTCCATTTTTAGCTCAACAGAGGAAATTTTTGTCAAATCGCTTGCTCCAAGTTATGTAAATAATCTAAAATAAAAAAACGAAAACAAAAACAGAATAACCCAGAAGCTCACTTGCAGAACAGAAATCATGAGAAGGCTAAGGTAAGCACCAAAAGTAGCTTTTTAACTTAGTTGAAATCAGTTTTTGACAGTTTAAAATTATTTATAACAAAAGTTAAATTTTTCTATCAATAAATTTCATCAAGTCTCTTCTTTATTATAGTGCGGATTCACACAACTTAAAAATAAAGACAGCACAAAAGACTGCATGTCACCAGTACGATTAGGGCACCCTGACACCAAACAGAAACCTAATTCTGGGCAACGTTAACATTCTGTGGAAAGAGCAATACGAGATTTGAACAGAAACAAATTACATAAGGGCTCTCTCTAGAAAGAAGTAGAGGACAGACTAAAGAGGTGATAGTGGGCTTTCTACTTGCAGGCCTGGGAACAATATCTCCTTGAGAAACAAGTGATGATCAGAACGAAGAAGACTTAACAATTACTAAAAACATTTCCGTAAATTGGCAGGGAAGAATTTGGGGAATTAAAAACTTGGCTCTATTTCATGAGGATCTACGGCAGGGGGGCCTGAGATAATACCAAAAGCACCAAGCTTTAGAAGGCAATCAAAACAGGTGTCTTTAACCAGGTAAGGCAGTCTCATCCATCACTGCCTGACCTGGGACCCAAAAGTACACACATTTACCCTCTAGATGACTGTAATACCAGCTTTGCACTACCACTTGGAAATGCAGGTTATAGAACTAGTTCTTCATTTACACTGTTAAAAATACAGGTGTAAAAATATGGGAGGGTAAAAGAGATTAGAGAGTTTATCTCTACATGGGGTCATCAGCTCAAAAGTTGATCAGTAATTAAGGAGTAGCTTTGATATATTATCACTAGAAGACACAGTTATGACATGGACTTTCCATGGCTCAGAGTATAAGAAAATAAAACTTAAATTGAGAAAATGAAACAAGAATTATCTTTTTAAGATTTATTTACATTCCATCTTTCACCTAATTTTCACAATGAGGTAGCAGTTTTAAGTTAGAATAAATACGTTAAATATGTAACATAGGCAGAAAGGCAGACAGATGATTCTAATGAAGAAATAATATTCCATAAAATATTGTGCTTGGGAGAAAAAGATGATTTATTTAACTTTCTCAATGTAAGTTTGTATATATTTGATTATTTTAGGACAAAAATCATATAAACTATTTCTTTCCAGGATGATCAATCTTACTTTTTCTATTGAGAGTAGCATAACTTTTGACAAGTTCATATTCTAAATACTGATAAAAGTCATGTCACAGAAAGGAAAATGAATTTTGTTCCAAAGAACTGAAGAGAAAGGTAAGAAATCAAGGAACCAAAGCAGATGGGAAAAGATCATTCCTAGGCATAGACATCTACCTTTATATGTCCTAGAATCAGCATTAGAAAGATCTATTCCTGAACAGATTATGCCTATCAATCTTCATAACTTACCCTTTTTATAACTGCATTTAGGTCTTTTAAATGTTTATAAGGCAAATATTTGCTGCTTTCGTGGGTTCATAAAAGACATATGTATGTATATTTGTATGTATGTTGTGTATATTTATTCTTCTCTCTCTGTGCCTGTCTGTCACCAATAAAGATTTCATGATTCCAGTAAAGATTATCATAAGAACATCATCTATATATATTAAGTTTTTCTTTGTGAAAAGTTAGCTGAGATTTGACATTATGTATTCAGAGCACTAAAAACTTTAAAAATAAATTTTAGAAATGGCATGACTATTTATTAAAATAAATGTATACATATATACCCATAAGTATATAGGTATATATAAATATATGATTTTATTAAAATACATAAACAGGCAAATCTGCAAAGAAAAACAATGATGAAAGTATAACTAAATAAGTAATAGATACTTTGTAAGTATAATTCAGAGCTTGTTTATCCTTTTTTCTAAATTTGTAACATTGTAGAATAACATTTTGGCAAAAAGTTGATAATTATCGATGGTGGGTATTGGGTGTATGGGAGGTTATTGGATATATGAACTACATCTCTATATTTATATATGGTTGTAAATTTTCATAATAAAATGTTATCCAGAAAGTCAACATCTATAGTTTGTGAATCCATCACAGGGATCAGCAAACCGTGGGCCAAATCTGAAAAAATTTTTGGAACACAGCCATGCCAATTTGTTTACATATATTTTATGACTGTTTTTACACTACATCAGAATTAAGTAACTACTATAGAGACTGTCTGGTCTCCAAGGCCACATAAATATTTACTATCTGGTCCTTTACAGAGTTTGCTGACTCTTGATCCGTAACATGGATATCATACATTTAAGTACTATATTTGTCAAAAAAAACTTTAACAAAGGTTTTGTTAAGTGACATATTAAAATTCTTGAATAAGAGTTACTGAGATCCCTAACATTAAAAAGTCAGCATTTACTACTAATAAAAATTGAAACTTGTTTCTCTATTCAAGTATGGACAAAGATTATGTTTATTTACATACAAAAATAAAAATGTTTTTTCATTTTAAAATAATATTTTTAAAGCTCTTCATATAAATCTTTAAGGTCATTAGGATATCCTGCTTTTTTTATATTCAAGGATTAAACCCATAGAACCCCAATTCTCTTCTTATTTCTGTTCTCTATTCTTTCAGAAAGTAAAGCTACCTCCAAATATCATGTAAGATCCCTCAATCCAAGAATAAAAGTGAAATCATAATCATACTATTTTCCGTAAGTTGATTTTTCTATTCCTACCTACTAAGATGTCTTTTGCAAGGGCAAAGGGAAATGGAATTCAATTTTCATTACAAAAGGCTTATGGCTAGACAGATGATCTATGCTAAAATGCCACTATGACTCTACCCAAAACCTTTGGATGGAACTGTAAAATCATGATAATCTTGACAATTCAAATAAAGTGAAGAAAGAAAAATAACAGAAAATTTGGCATCTATGTAATAATTTTTTGTCTCAAGTTTTTCCAATTTAATTTGGTGGAATAGATTGCATATAGAGGAAAAAAAAGCTCTTCATATCTAGGATCTAACAAGTTAAAATGCTATATAAACATATGATTCAATTAGATTATAAAATCTGCCTTCTCATCATAAACATTTGTTTTCAGTTAAACTCTAGATATCAGTATTTTCCTTTTTAATCACAATAAATCGTTCTTTTCCTTTTATTAGTAGTGAGTTTGTTAAATTAAGTATTTTCCTTACTTTACCTAATTGGCATAGAATATAAATTCGTGTTTTTTAACCTGAGCAATTAAATTTGGCTTTCATGAAATTAACATGGACAAAGGTTACTTCTTTAAAAGTACTGAAGAGTAAGGGTAACTCCAAAAACTAATAACTTATTTACGTATGTGAACTACCAAAAAATGTTTTCCTTTAGCTGTTTCAAATTTTGAATTTTATGTTTAATCAGAGAAATAACTACCTAGTAAGGGCTGAGGCTACAGTTAAATGCCTTGCACTACAGTTAATCCTATAATCTATTGGATGTAAATTTTATAATCTTTTACTCTACAGAATGTGAAAATTCCAACCATGCCCACAATAATCTCTAAATATGTATGTGGGATACACAGTTTTCAAGCAGGATAAAACTAGTTACTACTATAGCTTAAAAAGGTGAATTAAAGCTAATTACTAGTAAGTGGTAAACTGCTACAGCCTATTAGATCTAGAATAATTAAAACACTATTCAAAACTAATAGTAAGAAATCATAAATGCTCAATTGTACAAAGAACATTAATTATACATAAAAACTCTCCTTTAATTATTTTCATAAAACAGCATAAGAAGTAATACTGTAATGAAAAACCCAGTTCAATGTAATCCTTTGTTTCTATGGAATGATTTAGGTCACATTTTAGAAGCGAGCCCTAAATAGCTCACAAACGAACAAACAAACAAACAAAAAATCCTTTAAAACAGGTTCACAACGTTAAAGAGCCATATGCATTAGATAGTCTAATTCAATATCTGGTAACTATGAGCTAATTCTTGCATTCGAAAAAGAACCAAGGTTTTCTGAGTGACTAATGATAGCAATTACTGGACATTGTCCTTTGATAAAAAATATTTACATTTGTGCTATGACCTCAAGTCAAAGTTATCACTTTGAGAATTTTTTTGGATGTTAACATAGACATCAAATACATATGTTAAAAACAAGACTCTACCCAGGAGATCATGTTTTTGGGATTTTGATATCTTTTTTTTTTAATTGTGACAAAATATTCCTATACAAATAAAATTAAGAAAATCTAGGTTGTTTAAACATTTTTGAAGCACTAAATTATATTTCCATTTAGATGTACTACACTGATAAATTTCTTCTAACAGACATTTTTTCTTTTCTTGTACAATTTGATTTCTTACAATGAAAACATCTGTGCAAGACTGGAATATTTATGTGTACATGCAATATGATTGGCAGCTCTATAATTAGGATAAGCTCCTTGGACCAGTTTCTATGGCAACAGTCTAAGAGTCCATTCTTACCTGCTTTCTGGTCATCCACTGTACTGAGTTTAGTCTCGTCAGCTACTGTTAAAAGGTAAATGTATAATGGTTAGCCCAGTTAGTCCCACAGCCCAACATGCTTCAACCATTCCCAGATCTTTTCAGTTATGTGATAATTCTTAGGTAATATTTCATGCAAATAATATGAAAAATCAAGCAAACATTCATAATCAAAAAAGGGGGAAAGCAGTGTCTCCATGCAATATGCCAGTCATTTCATTTCACAGACACGTGTGTTATTTATATGTTAGCATATCTTAATTAGCCAAGGCAATGCATCGCCAAATTTTTCTTTTACGCATGTGATAAATTAATGCTTTTAGTCGTGAAGTACAAACAGCCACAAGAGAATGCATAAATAAGTTACAGATGATTAACAAAGGTTTTTTTAAATCATTCAATCAGTTTGTAGACATGATTAATTATTTTACTTTTTTGTTTTGTTTTGGTTTTGGTGGATTTGGATTTAAAAAGAGACACTACCTGATTGGTGTTTGATTGAACAACTATGGTTATTTTCCTGCTCTCATTTGCTTCAAATACTTTCTACAATAAATATTTTCTCAAAATATTACTTCAATGAAATGCCTTAATTACTAACACTTAAGAGTTTCTATTAAATAAACCTTAAAAAGTAGCAATGAAAGGAAGATATCACAAAGTAACCAAATTCCAGACATGGATTGAGATAATGATTTCTCTCCAAAATTTTTTATTTTAGTTCAAGAATGCCACAACCAACCAAATACTATTTCAATGAAATTGGTTTTAAACAGCCAAAGTGTTAAAACATTTCATTGTTTCAAATAAAGATACATGAATATAGCATGAAATGCACATGTGTTTGTTTTTTTCTCATCAGAAAACATATATGTTAACATATTGCACATTATGTAAACATGCCGCTTATGAGAAATATGGTTATCTCAAACTCAGAGAAAAACTAATTTTTGCCAAATTGCCACATTTCACATTTATTTTCTCTACTGTTCAAAGTAAACAGACATGTGTTTGGGACCATCAATTTTAATCTGAAAGCATCTACATCTAAGCCTTATTTAGATAAAGATTCATGGAGATTGTACTCACTACCTAAATCCATGCTTTTTGATTTTCGTGTTTTAACGAAATCCAATTGACTGGCATCTGAAAATTGCTTTGTGCGTTTTTCTGACATACTCTGGCGTCCAAATCCTTCTCGTTGAAAAGCAAGAGCTGGATCAACATCTGGACTCAAAGAGCTGGTGTAAAAAGAAAGATAAACATAAAAATATTTACTAAAAATAGAAGACATCCAATTTAGGGAAGTTCATACATATCTGTGTATATGAATGTGTGTATATATATAGTCCTCATAAATATTTAAACTAAATAACACAAATATAATTCTTTATTAAAAAAACTGTGGCTGTATAGGAAGTGATAAAAAAATACATTTATTTACATTTAGTAATTTTTTCTCCACATGAGTTCTGTCCTCCTCTACATCCCTTTCACAGTTCTCTCACTCTATTGGACAATACATCATTATTTCTAAGTGATGGTCAAAAATAAGCCTTATATCTCTTAGACATTGGAGTGATTGAAGGTTTGAGGAAAACTTTCATATATTAATACAAATACTGGCAGCAAACGAGTGACTATGTAAATTGAAACTGAATAAAAGTTTTTAGAAGAATATGTTTTAGTGTTATACGCCCTTTATCTTGTATCCCAGAAAAGAAAGAACTACCCTTAGGGCATGTAGTTTCATGAGGATGTGGTTTCTCTGCAATACTTACTCATCTGAGAAGATCAGCTCAGCAATTCTTTATTAGAACCTATTCTCATTAAGGCGACGTGCTGGGTACCAAACTCAAAATAACAAATAGGAAGAGATCTCTGTTCTCTATAAACTTTTAAGAAACCATACTACAAGTATATAGCAGAAGCTAAGGATGCATAAATGACAGAATAAACTGTATTCGAGGGAGTCAGGAAAAATATGACTTAGACTACATGACATTTGATCTGGTGACACCAACACAGTGACTCAAGCAGAGATGATGAAGCATATGGCAAAACATTGGTAACAGGATACAATTTGAAGTGTTTTCCCGATGAAAGTGGCAGGGATGACACGAAATCACTCTTATTTCTAAATATCTGTGAACAGTTTCAAAAAGCACTACCAGGTGTTCTGAGCACAGCCCATACAATGAAAACCATTTTTCTCTGGGTTGGGCACCTTGAGAAAATTAATAACTCCCGTACGTCAGCACCATGTCACCTTACCTATCTGGCCAGGTAGAATGTCCTTCCACAGTTAACTAAACCTACTAGAATGCAAGGGAGCCACTTCCAAATGTCAACTGAGATTTGATAGCTTTCCTAATGCTTCTAACAAAAGTAAGCTCTGTGAACCCTTTACGGCCTTATGAGAATTACCCTCCATACTGGGAAAAGGATAGTGATCTAGTTTAGATATAGATCAGAAATTTAGCAGCAACTTACTGTGCATGAAATGATAACTAGCTTTTTCAGAATAGCTAAACCAAAAATGGTGAAAAAGAAGACACAAAGGAAAATACTTGGTCATCAAGTTAAGTGATCTGAAATGAGTGACCTGCATTAGGCCTGTATGTCTTATAATGCTCAGTAAAGACAACACTAGTTGCCTCATCCATCATACAAGGCTGATGAGAGAATCCAACGACATGAGGGTGAAAGCTCTTTCTAAACTGCAAGCCACTATACAAAAGAACTTTTATTACCCAACAAAGACTTTCCATCTCAAATTACTAACGTAATATAAATTATGATAATAGAAATAGAATCCTTAAAAACCACACATAGAAAATGAACACTCTTCCTTCATCTTTCTACCAAATGCTAAGCAGGATCTCCAGGATGAGGCAAGGCTGGTGCCTCAGGCTCAGAGTTAAGGAAGCACTTGCTTTCAGGGTCAAGCAAGTTTGGGGTTGGCATCTGAGAGTGACACCTGCATACCCCGCTTACCTCACCATAGCCCTGGCCCAGGTGCTGGGAAAAGATGTATCCAGAAGGACTGGGACTTTAGCCCAAGGCGAGGACAATTTTTTTTTTGTAAAACACTGTTATGTCCTAATAGTTATTTTGTTTGCATTCTACACTAAATCTTTTCATTTTTAATATACCCTATTTTTCCTATAAAACTCTGAATAAATTTGATGTTCCAGAAAGAATCAAGGTCATGTTTATCTTGAAGCGTTTGGTGCCCCTTCACATACTACTATGCCTATATATGGCTGATCGTTGAACAACATAGGGATTCAGGGAGCTCACCCCTATGCAGCTGAAAATCCACATATAACTTTTTACCTCTCCCAGATTTAAGTTGTCCCTCAGTATCCACAGGGGTTTGGTTCCAAGACCAAAATCCACGGATGCTCAAGTCCCCTATATAAAATGGTATACAGTCAGCCCTCCGTATCTGTGGACTCCCGACAGGGATCAAAAACAGTACGGGTATTTATTGAAAAAAAAAAAAAATCCATGTATATGTGAACCCGCACAGTTCAAACCATGATGTTCAAGGGTCAATTGTACTATGTATGTATGTTTGTATGGCTATAGTAAACATTATATATAATTATATATTGCTTATGTATATTTCTTAAATATATATATATGCTTGTATATTACATATATATATTAGTATTCAGATACTACTATGCTTACTATACTAGACTTATAATTTCCAGAGCACATACACCTCAATTCAAAAACAACAGTCCTAAAAGTGAAAAATGAAAATGCATATGATGAGAACTATGCCCCAATTTGCAATGGTAGACTCTAAATAATGTTTTCATTAAGGCTATTTTAGTCTATGGCCATGCCACCCTGAACAAGCCTGATCCCGTCTGATCTCGGAAGCTAAGCAGGGTCTGGTTAGTATTTGGATGGGAGACCACCTAGGAAGACCAGGTGCTGTAGGCGTAAAAAAATTAAAAAATAAGGGATTGTAAACTGACAAGGTCCTTGCAATCTATGAGGTCAACCAAGGGTTTCCTTGCCTAAAAAAAAAAAAAAAGAGGGACTTTTATATGCTGAAAGTTGATCTCGTCAACCATTCTGCATATGCTTATGAACCCTTTTTTCTATCATGAAGAATATTTTAAAACCCAAACTCCAATAGGCATCAAATTGGTGAAAAGAATAAATTTTAAATGTAATTTTAATAGAAATTATTGGTAAAAAATTTTCAAACAAATACAAATTGCTGTTGCTGTTACCTGAAAACCACATATTCTCATACTTTTTAAACTAATTTTAGACTCTGAAGTTATGTTGTCGCTAAAATTAGAATCTGCTGTTTTACATTTTTCCCCTTAAAAACACTGTTAATGTTCCCTAAATCAATGGATTGAAAAAAGTATATTCTATTAGTTAATAAATTAAAAGTTTCGCCTTTTGACATAGTTAGCCTTCCACAACTGTGCAGCGAACTATAAAAATACACAATTTAAAATGTCAAATGAGTTTCTGAGTTAATAGGAGTCTAAAATAACTAAATATTCTTAAACCATGACATAATTAATTCTTCCCTATCAATATATCCATTAAACCATTTTCAGACACAATAAATAGTACACTAGAATACTTAACAAGTTTGACTGCAGGACTGACAGCTGATTCTTTAAAGAATGTAACCAGATCCTGACCCCCAATGTTATTAAAATTCCAGTTATTAATCCTGTCTTATTGCCCTTTTGTTTTCATAACATTTTCATCAAGGATTAGGGAGATATTGTCAGGCTAGAAAAGCTTACATTTTCTGCTGTGATTCAGAACAGCTGCCATTCTTGTTTAGATAACCCTTTATTCATATTCTTTTCCTTGCCCCACATTCTCCACAGCAAAATCATACAAGTCCTCACCATTTCATGAATCCCCTTAGGGAAATTAATGCCACAATCTATCCCATTTATTTTCATCAACACGGCCTTTTAAAAGGCCCCACACAGATCTAGCCCTCTGGCCACCTTCACAATTTCCCAACATGGTGGAGATTCAAAGGCTTTGTCCCTAAGATGAATACTGCAAATATCTAATCCTTACTTTCTCTGTTGTAGTTTTCACTTTCAGAAAGAGATATAAACTGTAGCAGTAAATGTAAAAACATCTGCAAATTTCAAATGAGATTATACTTTGCATGGTAGCTTCCCCCTCAAAGCTGAATCAGAAAAACGCATTTCCAGAATAGCTATGATCATGCAGGCTTGAGTGTAGCTCTTTTTAAATCTTGTGTTTTCAAAAAGAGAATTAAAAAGAAAAGAAAGAAAAGATAGAGATGGACTTTTCAAGCGTCCAAATAACAGGTGAGATTGTTCTCAGGGAACATCTGCAGAACTGACAAGATAAACGTGCTGTATTTTTGTGTCTGAGGGAGGAGTGGGGGAAGAGGACTGGGGGATTGGCTTACTTTGTTAAGATCATCATAAAAATGTTAACAAAAATAAATGCTAGGCCTCTATCTAATATTTAATGTTGACACAAGTCTAGGGAAGAGTATGAAACAGAAACAGATAAATGGTAAAGGAACGATACCATAACATTTAAATATAACTTTTCCAATATATTCGTAAAAGACCCCATAGAAAGGGCAAAAAGAAAATTCTGGTATAATACTTCACATGGTTTGTGTTAATTGTCACTACGACCTTACCAGGTCATCGCTAGGCGGCACTTTCCTATTGCTTATTGATGCATATAATTACTAGGCATGCAAATTAGGCGCATATCCGCATTCATGGGCCACACATTGGCAAATGTCAAAAGCTTTCTTCTATTTTGAAAGATACAGGAGAAAAATAAATAGCCCCAACGTCACAATGCTAGAAGCAAATACAAAGCATTTTAAATAGTATAGTTACAGATCT
>NW_006435766.1:1137361-1153971 GCF_000325575.1 Pteropus alecto
AAGGAAGGAAGGAAGGAAGGAAGGAAGGAAGGAAGGAAGGAAGGAAGGAAAAGAAAAAAAAAAAACCTTCCCATTCTCAGATCAACTATTAATTTGGCCAAAGTCATCTAATTGTGACAAATGCTGAATCACCTTAGCATTTTGGTTAGAATTTATTTACTTAATAGAAAAACAATTCATCAAATCGACATAGATCTAAAATAATGAATGGGAGAAACGTAACAAATGAATAGGTTTTTTTGGTAAGTAGTTGTTTTGTTATTTTTGCTAAATTAACTACGGCCTTGGAAAGGCTAAAACAATGGGGCAAGTTTATGGGATTGGAGGGAATCTTTTATTAAAAGAGTGATAATCAAGGGTATTAAAACCATGAAAACAGAACACTGGTATTAAAAAAAAAAATGATTAACTGATAGACCATTTAAGCACAAAATAAAGTGTGATTGCAAGTCACTGTCTTCCAACCCTGGAGTATGATCTTACCAATCTGCTGAATCACTGACTTCAGCCTTAGCCCAGGGGCCGGGGTCTGTCGGCACGAACCCCACGTCATCGTGCGAGCTGGAAGACGACTGGTCAGAGAGATGTGGAGGAGGCATGGGCAATCTGTCATCTTCAATAATGACAGTGTCATCTTGGGGCATATTCACTGTGGGGGATAGCTGGTATTTACCTGTCCAGTGGGAAAAAAAGAAAGAAATTCTAGACTCACGCTAAGTGTTATGTTTATTAATATTAGTACTTTGCTACATCAGAAAAAGTCTAAATTTTCAAACATCTGCGCAACCTGGTAGAACAAAATAGAATTAAGGAAATTTATTTTTCAAAACTGAAAGTCAAACAGAGACCTCAAGTCTATTCCTTCCTCTGTCACTAGAGCTATGCAGCTCTGGGCAGAGTATTCCATTTCTCTGGTATTAAGATTCCTAAAGCTAAAGATGATCTCCAGAATGTCTTCTAATGTGAAAATACTACAGTTTCTAAGTTATGAAAGTCTTTTGAAAAATTTTACCAGGAAATGTAGAGGGAAGCCCTGCAGACTTAGATCAATCATTCGACCATTCGCTCACATAGCAAAAGAAAGATTTAATCTCTGCCTCTAAATAGCTCACACCCTAGAGAAGGGGATAGACATATAAAAAGTGATAATTGATTGGTGCTGTGAGTGATGTGCCAAAAGTACTACAGCATTTGCGAGTGCTGGTAATTGCCTGGGTAGCTGAAGACAGAGGATGCTGGGAATCTTAACAAAAGTTAATATCAGAGTTGGGCTTTGATTGAGGAACAAGTCTTTTCTGCTAGAAGAAACACTGATTTTAGACATCGGCAGCATCATTATTAAATGCATGGTGGAGAAAAGCACACAGTGCATACAGGCGACATTCCAAAGGTAAGTATGTGCAGAATCAAGGCCTTGGAAGGAAATGGCAGGACTGATCCTAAAGAGCAAATATTAGGACCTGATGGCCCAGAGGTTTTCAACCCAAGACAGGGGAGCCTGTAAATTTTGATTTATTCAATTAGGATACAGTGTTCTTGGTAAGGAAAGACCCAAAACTGTCTACACTGACCAGTTTCTTTCAGGAAAATCTGCTCGGGTTCACAGATCAGCATGACAGGCATTTACATTTCTTGGGACAAAATTGTTATTTCAGGCTCAGAACCTTTAAAGATAATACTGGGGTTCAAATGATGCCATCTTCCTCCCCAAAACATCTACAGTTATTCTGGCGTCTTTCTCAAACCTTGTGCCAGACTTCTGAGCAAGGAATGAGGACAAAGCCTTGGTCCACGTGAACAACTCATGGGAGGCCATGCTCACATATTGTGCAGCACAGGATGACACAGGCCCATCGGCCTGGCTTTCCCAACAAAGCAAGGTAGAATGACAAGCTCTCTGTCATCTTACAGGAAGATGGAAAAACACTCATTTTAAATCCAATGTCCAAACCTGCTAAGTCAGCTGTACTGGTACCCCTCAAAATACATCCCAACATGGCCACCATTTTACACACGGTATACTTTTCCTTTATTAAAAGCTACATTTTAGAATAGCACAACAGTGATGTGTAGAAAGTTTATTAACATTTCGACATCAGTACTGAGATCTAATTTTTAAAGTAAACATTCTTAAGAATGTATAAATTATCATTTTTGTTTAATACTAATTTGGAAACTTCACAATGACATATACAGGCATGAAGGATTTTTAAAAATACATATTATTCTATACGTTTAAACAAAGGAGCAAAAAATTAAGTTGATATATATCTTTTCAGGACAACCCACAAAAGCAAACTTGCTAGAAATTTCAAGTGCATTCATTATTTAGCATCAACTACTCTATGATAGAAACACTACATGTTCACTAAAATCTCTACTCAGTATTTTATCAAGAAAACTATTTTGATATGAAATGCATCCATTTCGATAAATTGCAAAAACTAATAACTTTTTTATGAATGCTTATGATGCAAATGTAAATCAAATTTAATACTTAATCATTTCCATTTCCTGAATTAAAGTCACTCATTTATTTCTAATAGAATTTTAGGATATTAGTAAAGAAAGAAATCTGTTCACTAAAATAACATTCATAAGTAAGGCCAGATATTCTAGCACTATTACCCAAAGAAGTATTTCCTTCTTTAGACATGTCCCCCCCCCACACACACAAAAGTGCACAGAATGACAAAATCAGAATTCTCTCTGACAGCTCACCACTGACAACACGCATCAGAGCATTAAATGCCAATTTCTCACATAGGCAAAATTTAGTAGAAGGAAATAATATGGTATAACAATAGTGCACCACCTTTTAACACAAAACTAAAACTCGTGGGTTTACACAACATAGTCTGACGGACAGTCTCACAAACAATACGGGACACTAAATGGTTCTTCACATCGTGACCCTTTATGTTGTTATGAGCAGAAACATTGTACCTTCAGTGATCTAAAATTTTATATATAAATAAATGGCAAGAAATTTCCCTAATAGTTAGATTACAGTTTAGCTTTTTCCTCTCACTTATGATTCTGGAGGCTAATATCTTAAAAGATTTGAGAATTCATACTGTCCATCAATTTTCCACTTCGGAACGTGCTTACTAGGAATGTAGTCTTGGAATCTGGCTCCAGAAACATATTGGAGGTAACGGATGACTAAATTATCTGACTACCTATTGTCCTAAACTCCACCCAGTCAATACCTCTTAATTATGTCTGTACTTGGCACATCATAAATGCGAAACCTTCAAAGGGTGACTTGAGAAGACTTTGACCTGTTTTTTGATGGATATTCTTTTTTCTTCAACTAGTTAATGAACAACTACAAACTAAGATTTAAAACAGACAATATCTTGTAGAGGAGTGAAACAATGAGATGCAAAATGATTGTTTACTAAACATTTATTCATTGGTACATTTACAGAGAAGGCAATGCCATGCATGACACTAAAAACAGGTGAAATGACAAAAAAATTTCCAGTGATTTGACTCACAATGAAAACATTAATGTTCCATTTTCCTTTGTTGAATTTTTGACAAGATGAAAATAATATGAACATAATTATTTTTTTAAACTCACCACAAATGTATGAATATAAAAGCTACTGAGATCAAATTCTAAAATGGATACAACAGATTTCAATTTTGCTTTAAACAGAAAAATTCTTCAGATTAAAACGTTGGAAAAAATTTAAGATTCTACAATCCCAAATGTCGACTTGTGATTTTATGAACATGTTGATTAAATTAGTTAAGACAGTTCAGCAATTTGTAAAATATTTTTAAGGCTTAAAAAAAAAAAAAAAAAAAGAAATCCTATGCAGGCTCACTACAGATTTCTTTCTGGTGAATGTCAAGGACAACTCTCTCAAAATCCAGGATACTGGAAAGTCAGCCAATATGCCATTTGGAGACATCTCATCTTTGGTCACAAACCTGGCTGACTCCACGAAAAGCTAAGGAGATGGATCAGGTCTGAGTAATGTAGGACTTACAACTCACAAAAATATATATTGTAAGGTTGGTTCAGAAGCACAGAAACTTTGCAGCTTCTGACTTGTCACTTAAATTCTTTGGTCCATAATTCCCCAACCAGAAGATAAGTTGGTTGGAATACATGATTTCTAAGGTTGCTTTCAAAGATTAACTTCTTTGATTTTTAGATCACTGTGGTTGCAAGCAAGGAATAGATTCTGGAAACCGTCTAATATCTTTTGCTTAAAGATGTGAATAGCTATAATTGATGTTAATAAAGGCAAATGTCACAAATTTTATGATCTCAGTATACCCCAGCGAGGCTACTTTTAGAAATAGGAAGTAACTAAAAACAAAATAAAAATCATCATGGGATCTTGGGACTTTGTTCCTTTATCTGTTAAGTGGGAAAGTATGGCTGATGATACCTGACATCCATCCTTCCAACTCTAACAACTCTTGCATTTTTTTTTTTTTAAATCTATTATTAAAAGCTTCTCTCCTGGATGTGCTCCCACAGATATGAGTCAGAAAGCCTCAACACTCCTTTTGGTCTAGAGTCCTACATGAGGAATATTCTACATGAAAATTCACCATGTTTGTATAAAATGAATCATTTCTTAATGTGATCAACTGGAATTTCAATATAAAGTTCTATTTAAATCATTGCAGATCATGAAGTAAATACCACCACCTATACCAGAGTCTACACAAGTTATTCTAAATGCGTAGAAGATAGCCATTAAACAAACAAGATCTGTCTGAGAAATTCCCATGTACATAGATACTATGCAAATCAATAAATAAAATTGGTATTGGTTTAGGTTAATAGAAATTCAGTGACTCAATACCTATATATTTGGCACACTGTTTTGGTATTTTGTTGCAAGGTAACATCTTTTGTAGGATTTCTAACTTTAAGTGGGAACTGGCTTAACAAACAGTATTGTTTGTTGGGGCCAATGATATTGGAATAGAGACTGGCAAAGACTGAGGAATTCTCAAATTTGCAAAACTTAAGTCAAATTAAGTACATGCATTTCTCACGGTAAAACTATATGGGATCCCTAGTTTCTAGTACAACATGTAAAAAAAAAAAACTGTCTTAAGAAAACATCCAAATCGTTCAGCATCTATTTGGATAAAGAGTCTGCATCCCCCAGCCCAAATGGGCATGCACAGTACCTCACAAAGCACAGAGCTGGGAGAGAAGTTGCTGCCCTGGGTGAAGCATCTGGAATTTTAAAAGTCCATTAAACCTCTAGCAGAGGGAAAGAAAAACAATATCGACTACGATGCAAACTTAAGCGGACTAATGAAGCCATAGCTCACAAAATCAGGGCAACAGACTATAAAAAAATGAAGGAATCCTCAACCCACATATACAGCATTTCAAAAGGTCACTAGATGAACTGGGGTGGGTTTTTTTGTTTTGTTTTGATTTTAGTTTTAGTTTTTCGCCTTCCTCTGAAGCTTCAGGGATTGGAGGCAGGACGCAGGTTACAGGAACTGGTGGACCAATGGTCTGATTCAGTATGGCAAGTCCTACGTTCCTATAATAAAGGGGAAATTACAGCATATCACTTTGTATGCACACAGATCCAGGGACACATGCACTCTCTTTCTTTCAAGGGGTCTGAATTTTCATCAATAAAAAAGTATTTAATAAAGATAAAGTTTTATACCAAATCCAGGAAAGTATGGAAAATCCAAGAGCAGTGAAGAGAGTGATCATTAATAAGCAAAGATTAATGTGATAAATTATGTGCGATGCCTGTCACCTAACAGGTGTACAATATCTTTAGCATCCTTCCCATACTTTCACTTATGTCAAGGAGGCAAAAACAAAAATGCTGACAAAATAAAACTACAGTTGGCATGCGTAAATTCTACATGTGACATCATAAAAAATTGAGAATTTAGCAGTTTTTCCAAACCAGAAAGCTAGAGGGATTAGAAGAACAATAGAAAGTTCTAGTAGTCATGTTTATATATTTTTCCTATCATGCCCAGTAGAAAGTTCTTTGAAGGCAGAGATTGTTTCTATTCATCTTTGTATCTACAGCAAAAGTATACACACAGTATCTTGCCAATAGCAGGCTTTCCATAAACATCCACTTAAGAATGAAATAGATTCTTCTTCTAATGAAGCTTCACGCTAGAAACTTGAATAGTATTAAATCTATACTAAATATATTCAAAATGGAGTAAAATTCAGCGTTTTACTTTGCATTAGAGCTTTGCAAAACATAATGCCAATGAAAGTGTTTTACATCAAGTGCTATTTTAATCAAAACAGCTTCCTGTGTTTTAAATTCGAAAACTCTCCCAAGCTATTCCCAAGATGAGCAGCTCAGTACAGCCAACCACTCCTGTGGCAAAGCAAGTCTTTATTAACTGGATCTGCTCGGAAAAAGCTGCACTGCTGCAGAGCAAGTGCTAATAACCTCATTACCCACTGGGGGCCATGCAGGCGAATCCAAACAAAGGGCGCAAAATCTCATTTCGGGATTTTAAAATGAAGGCTTTGGAAAAGTAGAGATTCAACTAAAAATGGTCCCATTCTATTAGGTGCAAATCAAATAAATGTGACTGTACCTCGTACATACACCTATCCATGTACATTTGGATTTTCCCTCTCCCTCCAAACAGTGCTACTGTGATTAATATGTAACTTTTGAATCCTTCTTGCCATAAACCACTAAATTTTGATTTTTGAAAATACATTATTTAACTTATCTCAAACAAACTAAGAATATCTTGATCACTAAGAAACATTTCTATGTGATTCCTCTCTTTTTTTCTTCCCACGTTACAGGATCTAAAACTCACTTCACAAAATCAATGTATTGATTTATTCTCTTCATATCAACACTTCCTGAATGATTATAATGAACCTGATCTTTTTCTCTTGAAAACATGGGCCTCCTTTGCATTAATATTACATTAACAACCTCTCCGTGAGCTAGTTAAAGCATAAAAATAAGATGTGATAAACAGTTTTACCTGACTCACCCATTATCCTACTGAGTGCAGCATTTCTTGTGGGTGATTCATCGAGTCCCTCAATCCCACTGTAAAGGGAATGGGAAATTCTTCGTTCTCTGTCATCCAACACTGTTTCAATGGGCAGCTCAGGTCCAGAGGGGCTCCCAGGTGACTTCAGCTACAGAGAAAGGGGGGCAAGGGAAAGTCAGGACTGGAGGCCCATTAGCAGCATGGGGGGATTATAACAACTTGCCCAAGGCCTGCATCCAACTGGGTACCAAATGAACTAGAACTTTTCACCCTGTACCAAAATAATTTGTGATGACAGCTCTGCCTAATGACCAACTTTCTGTGCCACTTTACACTGTGCCTCCCATGAAGTTCTGTCAGATTTCAACCATTGGAGGAAAAATATGTATATTAAAAGCTTGTTTTTTCAGTTTGACTGTTAGTATCTGTTGAAGTCAATTTAAGTTATGATTTAATTCTGAATTCTTCATGAGATGTTGCTCTGCACAAAGCACGCTTTATCAGAAGGGAAGCTGGAACTTAACTATACACCTATGGTGTGTAAGCACACGTGACAATTAGCACACATCAGCATGTGCATGCCAGTAGAACTGCTACCCACTCTGCAAGACCCAGCGACCACCTGTCAGCTCAGGTGTCTTGAACAATACACTGAGCCTACATTTCTTCTGCTAGGCATTAGGAATAATCACCCTATTCTCTTACTGTGATCTTAGGCATGGGATAGCAAATAACTAAGAAAAGCGCTTCAATAGCATAAGAACAATATAAAAGTAAGAACCAAATATTCTAATGAAGCAGGTAAAAATGCATTTTTCACAAACATATACAATCTACTAAATAAGCAAAGAATACAGTTCAATTTCTATTACTGTGAATAAAATTGTATGTGGCATTATTTAAAGCAGCTGTGCCTTGTAAGTCATATTCTTCATAAAAATAATATGAATTTAAGACCTATGTTAATAAGGCCTTGAAACAAACCTGCTTCAAGGAGAAACAAAGCACATTTAACTACGATGCTCCCAATGTGGGCTCTGAGGTTAACCCTGTGGACTAATATCTTGTGACGTTTTGGTGCTGGCTTGCGGCCAGAGGCAGAGAGGGCTTAGGGAGCAGCGGCGGCCCAGCACAACACAGCAAAGCTGAAGAGGAAACTGCATGTTCCCAACAGATGAAACCACAACTGCCGCGGTTCCTGCGCTTGAACAAATTATTATTTCTGTTAGAAGCTATCATCTGTTTAATATAAATGAGATATTTAATGAAGTTCCAAATTGTAGACTTATCTCTCCCAGTTTGATAAGCACTGGGGAGATTTAATGTGTTGAAGGGTCAACACAATTACAACCGGAGGCACGTCAAACTGCAGGAGAATAATAAACTTGCAGCGCTAGCGAATTAGACTCAATAAGGTTTAAATTGTGAAATGAGGACTTGTTTTATTAGTTTTTTTTAAATCGCAGATTACAACTGACAGCTTTACTGAAAAGTAAATGAAATAGTCAAGGTCTCTGATGCATAAGAATAAAGAACATCTTCTGAAAGAATACTATGCCTAAATTCCAAGGTACTTTGGGGAGGTAAAAACAAAAACAAACAAAACGAATACCCTATACCTTAAGAACAAGTATGTTTGAATTTTTAAAATAAGAACATACGTTAAGAGACTTGCTATTCCAGTCCCTATACACAAGACCTGCTTGCTATGCAATAATTTATTTCATCATAAGATAGCTTCAAGTTTGCCTAACAAATATATTTAATTGAACTATATAACTCTGCAATTTTCTAGATGATAAAATCTTTATAAAGCTCCTTCATGAGAAACTCCTAAATATCCCATGAGGCTATTTTAGAATTCTATAAAGTCAAATAAAAATTTGATTTAAAAAATAGTACACGCAGGCTTTCTAGGGAAAAACAGTAAGATGCCTGTTCAGATAGAATCTTGCACTTGACCATTTTCCTGGGAAAGAATGCATAGCTCCCCAGCTTCCCTAACCACGTCTAATTTGCATCTCAAAAGACAGATTTAAATGAAGACATCAATAGCCTACTACATAAATATTTAACAGAAGATACAATGCCTTTTAATTTCTTAAAAAAAAACCACAACTGATTTTAAATCTTTTGATGATCTACGTGTGTGCGCGTGCATGCTACAAAAATGAGTTTAAGAAAGAGAAATGTGTCAGACTGGCATGGGCACACGGAGGAGGAGGCAGGAGCAAGGCTGACCCTGAAGGGCGCCCAGGCCTTTCTGTGATCAAGCTGCTCCCAGGCCCTTTCGGTCTCCTTACATAAAACCTTTATCAAATTAAGCTCAATTAGAAAAAGAAACCAAAAGAAGTGAACTGTAATTTTCACTTTGTTTGTTTAAAGTGCATAAAAGTTCTTTGATCCAACTTCATTTGGTCCTAAGTAGCGGTGGTTGTGTTGGACCCCTCGGCCCCCTAGGAAAATAGGAAAGCCTTTTGACCTACTGAAGAAAAATTAACTCTGGGTTGCAGCACGATAACTCACACTGGGTAGCAGTGTAAAGTGATACCGTCTTTTTCTGAAGTAATGTGAACATGTAGATCACAGGTCAAAAAATAACTTATAGTCTTAGACCAGGTCATTTATTTCACTTTGTGCTCACTATCCTCATGAAATAAGCTATGTGAATAACAAAGATATAATATTTCTCATAACTTTATTTACAAAGGTATAAAAATTGGGAATTACCTCAATCTCTACAAATAATGTAAATATGTTCTTTAAAAAGATATTCAGATATTCAAATGATTATATGCCACTTTATAATCAGAAAGTAACAAATGCTATTTAATAACAAAAAAACTGGATATTGTGCAATGAAAATGCTTTTTATAATATACTTGGCCTACTCTTCTTAGGAAGAGTTAAAATCTTGGATTCTTTTGAAAAACTAATACAATTTCTGTGGGATTTAGCAAAAATCTCATGTTGTTTTAAGTAGGCATTAGCGGGCTGAATGATGTCTTCACATAAAAAAAAATGTATTCCACCAACTTGACTATAAACATTGAAAAGCTGGCAGAGATACAGCCCTAATCCCCTTCGGCAAACTTAAAACTGGGTCCTAGTTAGTATTTGGCACAATCTTATTTTCGACATTTCAGTCTTTATAAACATATTGTATTTTATCCCCAATGCCTGGCACAGAGCACGTACTGGGTGAATAATGGGATGAATAAATTTATTTCTAAGTCAATGATTCAAATTTTCCTTAAAATAGTTTAGAGATCTTATACATACGAGGCCATGTGGAAGGAGGCCTTTAAAGCTGAGGCAGCAGCACGATGTTGAAATTAAAAAACTGACCTAGATTCCAATTTTACATTGAGAAAGTACTAACAGCCAAAGGAGACATAAACACAGAACAATGAATAAAAAGAAGGGGTTTGGCATTAGAGAAGAGTGGCTGGAGTTTTAGGGTATAGTTTCAGGTTCGATTTTAATGCAGCGCCACATTTAATTTCCTTCACAACACCCTGTGGACGACAGCAAGGATCAGAGTCATCCTCAGGAAAGCTCCCGAGTTACTCTGCCGGTATGTAGCAGACCCAGAAAGTAACTGACTCTCTCTGATGTTAAAGCCCGCACTTTCATTGTACACTACTTCCCAATAGGACCAGAATATAAATGGCCTGAACTACACAATCACAGTCAATTAGACCCAATCATATGCATAAGAGGAATGGACACCTTGCTTCTAAATTACTTTGCCACTACCTTGGCCTTGCAGCTATTAAGCAAATCATTTGACCTCTCCACATTTATTCCTTAATACATAAAAATGAAGAGAATCATAAATGATACTTTAGGCCCCTTCTTATTCTACTAAAGCTTTCTAATTCTAAGAGGATTAAACCTGGAGAGAGAATTCATTTGAAAGCAGTGCTTGATGACTAAATCTTTCAGTATGGGGGTCTACGACAAAAGCTACCTGGTCATATTCTCTGTTGAGACTAAGACAGGCTTTCCATGAAATCATGTCCAACAGAGATATAATGGAATGACTGGGACCTATGTTAAATTACAGTAATTTCTACAAATACTAATTTCCTCAGAACATTTAAAATCAGCATAATTCTCATACATAGTTTATTTTCAATGCTTAAAGAATGATGCATGTGTTTGCTTCCATTTCCCACCACTCTCCTTCGAAGTATTCAAAAAACTGATCCTTTGTGGATACCACAGATACCACTGTTTCTGCCTATTGCTTTACGTATTCTTTCCAGTGTAAAAGAATGCCAGGACTTGAGAAATTTTTCTCCAAAAGAGTTAATCGATCCCCCAGGGACACAAAACAAGGGGAAAGTCATTTCTTCTCATTTTTTTTTTTTTTTAAAGAAACAATTACTGCTTAGGAAATGTTTTTAAATGTTTTACTTAAGTAAAAGCATTAGATCTAAGGAAAGCAAAGGAAATCCAGAATAACTGTTAAAATATTAATTTTGTTACCTGTCTGATGGCTTTCTTGGAACTTCAGTCTCTTATAGTAACTAAGTTACCTTTTTCTTCTAAAACTGCCACATTCTCTAAGATTATTTCCCTCATCATTCAGTCCACATTTAGGTATCAGTCCTGGGATAGACACCTGTGACAGAGCGATAGGAACATGGCAGATGGACGCGGTCCCAGCTATCTTGGAATTTATAGTCACTGCAAAAGTAAAGAAGGTCAGCCAGGAGCACATGCAGAGGAAGAAAGACTGGCCCAAGAAGAACCTGGAGGAATGCTGACAATAAAAGAACAGGCAGAAAGAGGAACCTCAGAGGAGAGAGAAGAGCCAGAGTGAAGTAGGAGGAAAATGGAGAGAGCAGGTAAGAAATGATTCAAGAATGAAGTAGTGTTCAAAGATTCCCGAAAGGTCAAGCAATACACTGAAAAATGTCCTCCAGAGAAAAGCTCAAAATGTGTCGTAGAGGGATAACGCGGGTAAGTGGATAACCCAGTATGGCAATTTGATAAATAATTTATTTAAAAAAAATACTCATATACAGCACTTCCCACATATAAAGACAAGGAGAGATGTGACAAAGTACAAAAGATTTTCTTTCGCAAATTCTCATTTTCTATAGCTTGAAATTAAGTACACAAACTCTTGATTTAAAGATATGTTCATAAAATATAGCTTTGTGACACTGTCAAAGACTGGACTACGTGGCTGACTAACGGATCCAGAAGGAGAGAACTCAAGCACTTTATTTTGGCTTGAGGTTCATTCATGACAGAACACTCCATGCTTATATCAATATTTACTGTAACATAATTTACACACACCCTCCTGGTAATTCAGGGAGACATTTTTCCAAAGGTAATATATAAGTACAATAGCAGCAAAATCATGTCTTAAGCCTTATGGGAAGCTGAATGGAATTCTTCTGTCTTCATATAATTCTTTAGTTAAATCCTGTCAGTATAAAAGGCTTCTCGCTATTATTACAAAGAAAGCACAGCACTCCTGATAAGATTTTTTTGATATAATTGTTTTATAAGCTTACTCTATCCTAAGGAATAGTAATAACCAGCAATGCGTGAAAATGATACCATAAGGAATACTGAATATTAAAGTCTACTACTGTCTACTGCAGCTGTTCCCTGACTTAAATCATTTCATTCACATAAATTCATATACAGAAGTGAATGGGAGACAAAGATATTTCAGTGGGATTCCAAATTCATGTCTGCTACAGGGCAACAAGGAATAAAATCAGTACTTTTCTCAAAATATTTTCGAGCCAGAGCAGATCTGCTTTGCTACTGTTTGGGGAACAATAAGGAATCATCTGAACCAGACGAAAGCATCTGGATTCACAACGCTGACCATCAGTACATGTCTTAGCTTTAAGTCCCCCTAGAACAGTCAATGTTTTCCTCTGGAGGAGAACTACGAAAGGTGTTACTAATGTTAGTTTGTTTTTTAAAGAGACTAAGAGTATGATATATTGTCTGGTAGAATATAAGTTTTATGAGAAAAGGACCTCATTTGTTTAATTCACCTCCATATCCCCAGGATCTTAACACATTTTCTGAATATAGTGAATGCTCAATAAACATCTGTTTAATGAATATGCACTCTTTGTGGGATCTGAAATTCAGTTTCAGAAAAAAAATAACAAAGAATAATGTATCTTATAAACTTACTGTTGAGAATTTTTCATCATGTAAGCACTTTGAAGAGCTTTCATTAAAAAGATCAATGATTTGGCAAGAAATAAAAATAAAAATTATTATTGAAGAAAACTAACCCAGTAGCCTACTCTGAGGAATCAGCATTTATATTTATAATATAAAAGTGAACATTTTTATGTCACGCTCTTTTCTACTCTGAGATTTTTAGTTAAAGCTAAATTGTTCTCTTATTGGTGTGAAAGTTAATTTAATTACTGTTACCTCACTCTCCATTTGTAAAATAAATAGATAAGTCAATGATCAATAACCTTTCAAAAAATGGTCACCTCTACACTACTACCCATTGGGCGCGAAAGTACGTTTTTGTTGCAAAATAGGATTGTACTATGAGATGACTGGCACGACCTGAAAAGCTTGCTTTACATATTAAAAATGGATTTTAAAATTAAGAAAAACACTCAAATAATTTGGATAGCAATTTCAGTTTCTCCAAAAAAGTTAATCGATCCCCCGGGGATTTTCTATTTGCTAGTAATTTTCTATTAGTTTATTTAAAAAGGTCAATTTGAGCATCGATAAAAATAATCTTTACATTTTCAACAAGCTTTGCTTTCTACAAATTGTCAGGTCTCGCCTATTTCCTATAGATGGCATATAATTTTTAATAGATTCATGAAATTTGTTTTCTGATTCTAATATTAATTATCAGTTATGTATATATGTACATATAATTGCTTTTTAACTTTTACAAATGTCCTGATATATGAAAACACATGTTTCTACTTTATATGTTTTTACTTATTTGAGAAAACAGGTGTGACCATCCCATTCCTACTCACTCCTAATTACATAGTGCAGAACAAATCTGGAACCAACCATGGTATTATACAATAGACATCACCGACACTCAAGGGGACAACACTCAACCTTATAGTGAAGGAGAAAGGGGAGACAGGAGTAGAGGCGTACACTTGTGACCATGCCACAGGATAGAGACTCCCCTTAGGGACTTTGTAAGAGGCATCCATTTTAGATAAACAAATGAACAATCAATTGTTGTTTTATTGTTTCTCCCTCCCAGGGGCCACACTGCTGAATAGAAGAGAACTGCTAGCTCTGAGCAGGAAGGTGTGATTCTCAGCTAAAGGTACCTTTAAGATCCCAGTGTTATCTGTTGGGTTGGCAATAGAAATACTAATGCACAAGTAGAAATATTTTGACCACAGAATTAAGAAAATAAATCCCACTGACAATACAATCAAGCTATAGCATATAAAGATAATAGTGTTTGGAGGCAAAGTCCCAGGACTTGCCATTTTCTATCCAATGTTAGGCCAGAAACTCAGTCTTATTACAATTTCAAATGCTGGTGCCTTTTGTCTTTTTATTTTTTATTCTTTACCTCATTGCATTTGCTTATTCGCCTTGCAACAATGAGCTGGATCATTCCTCGCTTATTCCCTTCGGTGGACATGGACCGTCTGAGGGTTTCCATGGCGTCCTGGTTTGTCTTGCCCAACAGGGACTCTCCATTCACTGCTATCAGCTGATCATTCACCCGAAGCCTTCCATCCTGGGAAGAAAAACAGGTAAAAATAAGTGCTATTAAATAGTCTGTTATAAAAGAAGTTGCTTTTCCTTTAGTTAAAAAAAAAAATAAAAACAAAGCAAAAAAAAAAGTTCTTCGAGGCTTTAATCCTAACGGATTTGCCCAATTGAACGCTCGCATAATAATGTCTACGCAGTCAGTGTGGCCTGTGTCTATTTCCATCATTTACACATTTATAAATCAAGTCATTATCATAATCTGTTTACCAAAATAGCATACTAATTCAAAGGACACAAAGTGATTACTTTCTTGCTTCCAGAGACACCCATAGAGGTTATTTACAACCCAAGACAAGCAAAAGCTCAAGGCTATTAGGAAAAGTACAGAGAGGAAAGGGCTCCCTTCACAAACAGCCAGGAAATTTTCTCCAGACTGGGAAATAAGATAAGTGACCCACAGACAGGGGAGAGGAGGGACAAAGATTAACCTTTACTGTATGGCAGAAAGAACCTAAACTAAGTCTTTGCACAGATTATCTTCATTTAAGTAGAAGGACTATGGATTGTAAATTCTGTGAGACAAAAAATAAAATGGGGAGTTGAAGCCATGGACTCCATCCCAAAATGAGAAATCACTGAGATTTATTCTAGTTGTTTGATCATATTATAAAGAAACCAGAAAAGATTTATTAAGTGTTACAGGATATCAGACTACACCAACCCAAAAGACACCTCTTTGGCATAAGGATCATTTTGAGCTGAAGGCAACTGAGAAATGATAGACACAGGAGGGGTTCTCTGGCCTCCCCTTTCTGCCTAAATGCAGGACACAAATTTCCTTTTATAAAAGTGTCCCTTCTCTTCTCCCAAACCAGAAAAAGGAAGGACAATGTTCGACATCGGAGACAGAGATGGCACTGAGATTAGTCTGCATAAACAAACCTTACGAAATAAACCTTATCTACCATTAGTTTCCCCCATCAATTTACTTCCCACAATGTCTAGCCCCTAGAATCTCAAACCCCTTTTCTGATTTTTAATCACTTCTCCACAATGTATCTATCAATCACCCTTTGCTAAAATGGTATACAAGCTTCCGAGTCTCACCGCTTCTTTAGTTTTCACTTATTTTTTGTGGAACCCCAGTACACATAAAACCTACAGTATTAGCTTCAATAAAATCTGTTAATCTGTCTTTTGACAGTTTAATTCACAGGCTGCATAAACAGAATCTAAGAGGGGAGAGGACAGTTTGCCTTCCCCTGCAGTGTATATGTTTCCAAAATAGTTATAGGGTTGGAATTAAACATTTGTACTAATTGGCATAACCTTGGTAAAGTTGACATTTGCTTACTTTAGATGCTGCTCCTCCATTAATAATGGACTTGACAAAGATTCCCAAATCCGCATGGTTCTCCTTTGACCGGTTACCTTTGACACTGACACCAAGACCGGCTGATCCAGAATCATTTAGTGGAACTTCAAATGTCAGAAATTCCCTGGTGCCATCAGGTGTGAGAACAACATCCTCATCTTCTGCTTTCTAATAGGGAACACAATTGCATAGCATATTATATTCCAATGTTTCTTTCTCACAGTTATTTTTAAAGACTGCTAATGAGCAGCTCTTTAATCATAACAGGCTCAGTATTTCACCAAAGTTCCATGACAAGATCCATGATGGCCCGGCATCTGCAGCGCCTCCAGATGATTCCTGGAACCAGCTGTTAATATTTTTATGCAGCATTTGTTTCAATATTGAAACGAACCCAAACCAGATTCTCAGAAAGATAGGGGGAAGATGTACTGAAACGACTGAAGACATGAAGACTCCTAGAGTTTTAGATTTCTTTTTTTTGCTCTGTTTATATATTCCAAACCACAGGAGGAAA
>NW_006435766.1:1154030-1180533 GCF_000325575.1 Pteropus alecto
AAAACAGTAACAGCGGGAATCAAAACAAATAAATATAACTCATTTGTCCCTTTTTTTCATTAGGAATTTGCAACATTATTAATAGTTTCATGTTGACTAATGGTACATCCTTTTATTCACAAAACAATAACAAATCCTGATGATACAAAGTCAGCAGAAAAAGGTATTCATTTTCAGAGAGCCGCTAGAGAGTTTCAACCTTCAACATCTGTGAGACAAAGTGGAGATAAACAGCATGAGAAATGTTTTCACAATACTGTACCATACATAATGCAGCTGGTAAATACTATTCAAGCAATATTGTTTAATTAGTTAGTTGTATATGCAAACTTTGATTTCAGAATTGCAGTCATCAACTGCATAAAAGACTGCTTTCGAATAAACATTTTTAAGTTACACAAACGCTTGCCCATCTTTATTAAAACAGCAAGGAAGAAATGAAAGCTTAAAGTATAACCTGATGAAATGCAGTGAAATGACATAGTCTGTCAATAAAAATGAGAAAGCAGAGTGCCTCCTAAGCTCTTCCTCAATAATCCCACCTATGGTAAAGATTTCAACCACCTAGATCTCTACACCAGTCACCTCCAAAAGACGAAGGCCAGAATTCTTTTTCAAACTCACTATTTCCAACCACAAAACTGACATGTAGCAGGAGCTTTTCAAATCACAACTAAATGTCTCATCTAGTCCTACAATATATTTCTCATTCTTTTTCCAATTTTAAAATATTTACCCCATATTCACCTAGTCATTCAAGCTGGAATTATCAAATTAAATGAAGAATGTTTAAGTTATAGTGGCGCATAATTAGACTGGAATATAATATATCCTTTAAAGATTGTGCTTCTTAAAGAATGGATCGATTACACACATTAAAGTAGGCTATTTGAGGGTGATGGAAATATGGGTAGACTGCAATTTTTTCTTTGTAGCCCAACAAATTTTTAAAAATTTTTGATAACAATCGAAATTAACATAATTTCAAAAAGGAATTTAGGGATTTAATGTACAATCTCAAATATCTGAATTGGATGAAATAAATTTTGGAAGTATAGAATTTACTAGTAAGAAATTATTTCTTGGATCATCTTAATACAAGACTTATGCTATTTTTAAATCCCTAAAACTATAATAATGAAATTTTTAAAGTGAGTCTTAATTTACTAATATTTGATGTTAACATTTTATGGTAGGACATTCTTTGTACTGGCTCAAAGGACAGTCTCATAGTTATCAGAATAAGGTACATTTCAAAAAAGAAAATAAAGTTATTAATATGTTAAACACAGGGAAACTATATAATAAAGAATATAAAATAAGAACTTGAAAAGATACAGGGCAATAGTTAACTATAAAAAGAAAACAAATTTCAGTATCAAAGTCAAAGTAAGGCCTAAGCCAGGTCATCATAAAATGTTTCATATATTCAAAATATTCCTGGAGAATAATTATAGCTCAAATAAAATCAATGGACTCAGTAGAAATAAACATCAATTACTCATAACAAAATATTGATATCATCACATTTATTATACAAAATATCCTTCTCTACTTGTCTTGCTCTATAAACTTTTTATTTTTATCCATATGGTCCAAAACAATTAAAAAGTATTAAATAATGACTGTGTGAATGAATATAGCTACCTCAATATAAAATGGTATAAAAACATAGGTAAATTTTGATGTTTGAAATACAAAATAGTATCAATACGCCCCACAGTCCTCTTCTAACTTCAAATTCAGAAGTAATTGAAAGATAAAACTTACTTTGTGAATCAGTATTGATATTTCTGGGAAAATATATTGAAAAGACATGGAAACTAAAGACATCTTTAGATGGGCACATTTGGTTCTGTTCATTTAGTATGCTTATTGCCTCAAATCTGGAAGGTTCTTAATTGCCACTTACTGATTTGGATCTTCAGTTTGGCTTTTCAATGTTTAATGATTTTGACACTTCCATAATGTTTTACTAAAGTTTAAAATATTCATTATTTTTTCTAGTCGAAAAATCATAATAAAGAACTGACTGAATACACGAAGAAAAATTTCAACCAAGCTGGAATCGTTTCCTGATAGGCCCTATTCTGAATCTGTCTTGAAGGAGACTGTTTCCTTCACAGTTTTTTCATTTATTATGAAAACTGCAGAATGGGTAATTTTTTTTTCAACTTTCTTATCAAGTCCTAAGTCATTATTGTCATTAAAAACATTCAAGTGAGAGAATGTACTTTTCCTTTGATGTTTCATTATTAATCCATTAAGATTGAAATTAATGCCAGCTTTTAGAACGTAATTCTCTGGCACCAAAACGTTTTAAAGAAAAAAATTTGCTCTTCAAAACCAATTTTTAATGCTGTGTTACAGAGAACTTTTACAAAGTCTTGAGAATATAGGAATCGCATCATTCTGATACAAAGGAGAAGCCAATTTTCTACCACCTCGATTATTTTTTCATCCACATTCTATACTTTATCAAGTTTCTTGAGTCGAATTCTTTGTACAGAAACACAAACAAGTGTGTTTTCTTTAATTTGCTCAAGTCATTTGCATATGATCATGTCACTCAAGCACATACCATACCCCTCATGTACATATATGTAAACCTCCAAGTGATTTTTTCCATCACAGCCACCAGTCAGGTCTTCCTTTGCCCATTACTTTATTGGCATTTTGGCCTTTTAATGCCCAGAAAAATAGGGCATTTTTGCTGAGCATATTAAAAGCAGAGAACCTGAGAAATGGGCAGTATGAAAGCTATTTACTTTCGCATTATCCTCAAAACAGCGGAAAAGATGTACAGTTCTATCTGCAGTGAGACAGCAAAATCAGCTACAAGTCCCTTCGCCAACCCAACTTTTCATTCTCCCCAGCAAGTCTGATGCAAAAGTCACTGTGAATCTGCAGTTAATCTCAAAATGGGGAGACCAATAAGAAAGAAAATGAAAGTTGATTATATTAAGTAGCAGAAAAATCATCATGAGAATTCTATGAGCCTTGATACATGAAAATTTTGATGAATGTACAAAATATTGTCAAGAGGTAAAATAAATATGACTAGACAGATAGCATGAGTCCATAAAATTATAGATGTCAGTAAGGTAGCTGACATGGGCCTCTGAAAAGAAATAACTGACCACACATTTTATCACTTGTGAAATAAGAAATATGTATATATTTATATCCGGTTCTCGCAAACATTTTGGTTTTTGGTTCCAGTCCTAACAGAGAACTTCTCAAACCCTTGGAATTTTCTGGGTAAGTTCCAGGAGCACCTTTTGTTCTACTAAGCTGATTCTTGCTGGGCTCCTGGACAGAGAAAGTCCAAGCCATAATTAGAAGTTTTGCACTTTCGGCCTCGCCTCCATTCTCCAAAGATTGGAGAGGAGAGGAGCTGGAAATGAAGTTTATAATCGATCATGCCTACGTGATGAAGCCTCCATAAAAATCCCAAAAGTATGGGGTTCAAAGAGCCTCTAGGTTGACAAACACAGCCACATGACAGGAGGGTGACGCATCCCTACTCCACAGGGACAGCAGCTCTTGAGCTTAGAACCTTCCAGACTTCGCCCTAAATGTCTTTTCAAATGGCCATTCACTTTGTGCCTTTTAAAACATCCTTTGTAATAAGTCGGCAATAGTAAGTAAACTATTTTCCTGGGTTCTGTGAGTGATTTAAGCAAATTATTGAGCCCAGAGAGATGGTTGTAGGAACCTCTGGCTGTTAGCCAAGTCAGAAGTCAAGTGTAACCAGAGGAACTACTACTTGACATTGGCATCTGAAGTGGGGGACAGTCTTGTGGGACTGAGTCCTTAACTTGTGGGGTCTACATTAACTCCAGGTGGGTATCAGAATTGCTTGGTGTAGAAAACTCACACATTTGGTGTCAGAGGTGTCAAGAGTGTGAACAGAGAAATAACAGCCGAATTTGTTCCTGCTTATTGCTCCACTATAATTTATTGATTTCTCTCTCCCTCCTTTCGCCATAGAATTAATATCTTTATTGCGCAAGTCCTGATAAATTAATAACAAAACATGAACATTCCCACAACAAATGGGAAAGGAATGTGAGTGAACAGTTCATTAAAGAAAGATGGGTGGACCAAAAAAGCTGTAAAAGGTTCATCCTTACTTGCAACAAAAAATATGCAATCAATAAACGTTATCAAATTGCTAAAAAACATATTTTTTAAATGATATCTAAGAAATGCAGAAGGTGTGGCAAAATGGGCACTTTCTTCACTGCTGGTGCAAATATAAAAAGGTATACTTTTTATGGAAGCCAAGTTGGCAAAGCTTATCAAAAGCCTCTATATTTTGCTTATTACTTAACCCAGAAATACGACTTTTAGTAAAATGTCATTAAAAAACTAATTGTGGTCATGAACAAAGTTTTAACTGTTTGGGTATTCACTGCCTTAATTATAACAGCTAAAAATTAAAAACAACCTACATAGATGATATTAAGTAAATTAAGATATATCTACACAATAGAATACCATTCAGCTATTAAAGTGTCTTAAAAAAAACCATTTAGTGAGACA
Source organism: Pteropus alecto (assembly GCF_000325575.1). Taxonomy (NCBI): domain Eukaryota; kingdom Metazoa; phylum Chordata; class Mammalia; order Chiroptera; family Pteropodidae; genus Pteropus; species Pteropus alecto. The sequence continues at coordinate 1,158,579 of NW_006435766.1, forward strand.
CAAAAACATTTATGAATAAGAAATTGAGTTTTAACCTATGGGTTTTCATAACTTCCAGTACTTCACACCCACCATCACCCTTGGAATCCTATTCTTATAAATTGTTTAATGTCTGTCTTCTCCTATTAGTGAAAGCTTCACAAGGAAAGGCTATATTGGTCTTTTCTTTCTGCTTGGGAGATGACATTAGCTACATGATATGTGCCTGCGACATGGCATACATTAGTTATATAGGTAAAGAAGAAAGTCATGAAAAAATGCATATCAAAATGGTGGCACCGAAGTCACATAATTGTAGGTGATCTTGATTATTTTTCTGTGTTTGGCTGAGTTCTCTATCAATATAGATTACTTTCTGTAACATACAAATCCCATTGCATACCATTTCTTTAATTTTCCTTCTTCAAAAACACAGTGTGGGGAAGGGGAGAGAGGAAGACAGCTATAAGTGTTGGGCAGGGGCTGGCACTATGATGGGTCTGGACAATACAAGGATACCATGGTGGCAGCCATCATATTCTCACATCTAACAAAAATTCTTATAGAAGTTAAGGTAGAATACACTTATTCGACACACAAAACTTAAATATGCAGTTATCCCAAATAATAATGAACATTATGTTTTTAAGAGAATTTTTTAAACAGAGAAGTTATCTTTTTTTTTTTCATAAAAAGTAACCCTTGAGTCATAGTCTAAAGTTTCTTTTAAATATTTTAATTTATCCTATATGTAAGATTAATGTTTATGCATGTTATATGTGCTGGTATTTTAGGGTTAATTATTTTTATTGGCAAAGTTAAATTGTTACAGCAGGCCTTATTATGCTCTTTTCTAATTGAAATATTGAATACAAGTAAAATTTAAAAAATTTTAAAATTTGATGCTTGATAATACAAATACTAAGAACAAATGTTTCATACAGTTATTAATCTGTACTATTAAGCAGGAAAAATCTTTACCCAATTAAAGAAATGTCACACAAACCCAAACGGAGGCACACTCTTGAAGTATTTTGCTTTGCAAACATGAAAAACAAATATAAACTGAAGATATGCTTCAGATTAAGAGAGACTAAAGAGCTATACTAAATCCCATGCATGATCCTGAATTGGAATCTGGACCAGATTATAATTCTTATGTAGTCATTCATTCGTTCATTCATTCATTCATTCCATTTCTGTGTGCTATTAGAACATAAACTAGGACAACTGGGACAACCAGACTGTTAAATCGATGTTAATTTTGTGGTTTTGATTAACTATATCATGGTTATATAAGAAAAGGTTCTTGTTCTTAGTATAAACATACTGGAATATTTACAGATAAAGGGTAATTATGTCTATTGTGCATTCTCAATTCACAAAAAAAATATGCAGTGGGAAGCAGGAAAAAGTAGAGATGGTTGAAGAAAATTACATGTCAAATGTGGGAAAATATTAACAACTGGAGAATGTGAGTGAAGGGTACGTTGGAGTTCTTTTTATAATTTTTAAAACTTTCTGAAAATCTGGACATTTCAGAATAAAAATTACTTAGTAATTAATTCAGAATAGCTTTTCCATATCTAATGCAATTTTTATTTTTAAAATAGGCATTACTACCAATATAATCTTTAAAATAATCTGAGTTCAATAGCAAAAAAACTATAATAAATTTTAAAGATATTAATTTTATCACTACAGGACAATAAAAAGGACAATAAAAAATAACTAAGATATATTTCCCAAGGGAAAACACACCAAACAATAATAAATCTCTATATTACTGTAATAGTAAGCAATTTCAAATAAAATCATTAAACATTGAGAGATTCACTACAAAATCATTACTATTTTTGTAAGATCATGAAAATATTAACCTATTTCAATTCTGAAATAAGACTGAATTAAAATAAGTTAGAATCATTTGAATTAAAACTTATTTCATTAAATTATAAGCTCAGGATAAATCTGAGCATTTAAAGCATGCTAGAAATAGCATATAGTTTATGAAATTCTTTTTGACAATAGGAACATTTGATGCTCAAAATCAAACCATTAAGGTCGACATATGTTCAGAGCATGATAGTATAAATCTTCAACAAGATCTCAAATTACAAAGTTTTGTACACTTTCATGTATGTTCTATAATGTACCAAAATTAATTTACATTATAAGCCTAAAGAAGTGTTCGATGATAAGTTTATCCTAAAGAATTCGTATAGTTTTCATAAACATGTAATGATTCACAATTCAGTCCCTCAGGAGGCTATTTGCTTTCTCTGACTCAACTATTTTTTCCCCCAGTTTTACTATAATATAATTGACATACAACATTGTGTTAATTTAAGGTGTACAGATGTGTTGATTTGATACTTACATATTGAAAAATGATTATCATAGCATTAGCTATCACCTCCATCAAATAACATAATTACCATTTCTTTTTTGCGGTGGGAACATTTAAGATCTATTCTCTTAGCAACTTTCGAGTGCATATTACAGCATCATTAATTATCATCACAATGCTGTACATTAGATCTTCAGAACTTGAGTCTTATGACTAGAAGCTTATACTCTTTGACTGACATCTATCTCCCCTTTCCCTCCAACCCCTAGACTTTGGGAACCACCATTCTAGTCTGTTTCTATGAGTTCGGCTTTTTTAGATTCCACATTTAGTATCATAAAATATCTGTTTTTTCTATCTGACTTATTTCACTTAGCATAATATCCTTAAGGTCCATTCATTTGTTTCAAATGGCAAGATGTCCTTTCTCATGGCTGAATGATATTCCATTGTGTGTGTGTGTATGTATGTATGTATGTATGTATGTATATGTGTGTGTGTATATATATAGAGAGAGATAGGTAGATAGATATAGCTACATATGGATAGATATAAAACATGTATTATATATAATATATATACCACATCTTTATCCATTCATCTGTTGATGGACACTTATCTTGGCTATGGCTCTTGTGAATAATGCTGCAATGAAAATGGGAGTGCACATATCTCTTCAAAATCCTGATTTCCTTTAGATACATACTCAGAAGTAGGATTGCTGGATCACATAGTAATTCTATTTCAATTTCATGAGGAATATTCATACTGTTTTCCATAGTGGCTGCACCAACTTACATTCCCACAAACAGTATGCAAAGGTTCCCTCTTCTCTACATCCTTGCCAACACTTACTCATCTTTTTGATGAAAGTCATTTTAACAGGTATGAAGTGATATTTTGTGGATTTGATTTGCATCTCCCTGATGATCAGTGATGTTGAGCACCTTTTCATGTACCCTGTTGGCCATTACTATGTCTTCTTTGGAAAAAAGTTTATTCTGATCCTCTTCGCATTTTTTCATCAGATTTTTTTTTTTGCTAGTGATTTGCATGAGTTCTTTATGTATTTTGGATATTAACCTCCCATCTGATATATGATTTGCAAATATTTACTCTCATTCCATTGGTTGCCTTTTAATTGTCAGTTGTTTCCTTTGCTGTGCAAAAGCTTTTATATTTGATTTAGTCCCACATGTTGTTTTGTTGTTGTTGTTGTTGTTGTTGTTGTTACCTTTGCTTTTGGTGTCAAATCCAAAAAATCATTGCCAAGACTGATGTCAAGGAGCTTACCTCATATATTTTATTCTAGGAGTTTTATGGATTCAGGTCTTACAATTCAAATCTTTAATCCATTTTGAGTTGAATAATGTGTTTGTTGTAAAATAGAGATCTAGTTTCATTCTTTTGCGCACAGCTATCAAGTTTTTCCAACATCATTTAGTGAAGAGATTGTCCTTTCCCCCATTGTATATACTTGGCTCCTGTATCATAAATTAATTGACCATATATGTGTGGGTTTATTTCTGGGCTTTCTATTCTGTTCCATGATCTATGTATCTGTTTATGTCAATACCATACTGTTTTGATTATTACAGGTTCATAATATAGTTTGAAATCAGGAAGTGTAATGCCTCCAGCTTTGTTGTTCCTTCTTGGGATCGCTTTGGCTCTTTGGGGTCTTCTGTGGTTCCGTATAAATATTAGGATTGTTTTTTTCTTCTTCTGTGAAAAATGCCATTGGAATTTCAAGAGAGATTATAGTGATTCCATAGATCAGTTTGGGCAGAATGGACACTTTAACAATATTAATTTTTTAATCCATGAGCACAGGTTATATTTCCATTTATTTGTGTCATCTTCAACTTCTTTCATCGCTATCTTATAGTTTTCAGGATACAGATCTTTCACATCCTTGGTTAAATTTATTTCTAAGCATTTTATTCTTTTTATGCTATTACAAATGGAACAGTTTTCTTAATTTCTTCTGCTATTTTCTCAATTTACAGTTGGAGTCAATATGGTAGCATTTACTTGATCTACTATAATTATCAGTTAAATTAAGCTATTAATGCCCATACTTATTGCCTTGCTCATTAAATTTCCAAATCAAGGCCATAACCTTGTGAAGTTTGCCAGTCGAGATGCTTCCTGATCTTCGGGGAGGTTCTCAAAGACTCCCCAATGTACTCTACTGTTTCTATAGGGAGAACTAACTCTTTTTGGAATGCATTTTGAATTCATGACTTTTAAGTACATAGTATATCTTATCTCTACGATCTAGTAACATCTCTAAACCACATTATTTTCTAAAGTTCGCTCTACTTTTATCCGACAGCCCTGAATTTGTTTAACATACAATAATATTCTTACATGGATCTTAGCTGAAGAGTTCTTGGAGGGCTTACTAAGCAGGTTTACTTTAGTCCTATTTGAAACCCCAGGAAGAAGCTGACATCTTGGGAATCAAAGCCTGATAGCCAGTAGGTAAACTCACTACCTCACTGTGATGTTAATTTTAGGTGTCAACTTGGAGAATGTTTTTTGATGAGATTAATATTTAAATTGGTGAACTTTGAATAGAACAGACTGCCCTCCATAATGTGGGTGGGCGTCATCCAATCAGTTATAGGCCTTAACAGAACAGAAAGACAGGCCTCTCTGCAGAAGGGGGAACTCTCCAGCAGAGTGACTTAGGTCCTGATCTGCACTGTTGGCTCTCCTGGGCCTCAAGCCTGCTGGACTTTGGAATGGAACTGAACCAGGGCTTTCCTGGGTCTCGAGCTTCGCTAGCCTCCAAATCACACAAGCCAATTCGTTATACTGAATCTCTTTTTATGTATGCACACATCCTACTGGTTTAGTTTCTCTGGAGATCCCTAACACACCCATGAGTGTCTTGTCCAACCTGTACATCCACATGAGAGTGCCCTGTACCAAGTAAATACATTTTTCAAAGGTAAAGAAGTTTGGTCAGGACATGGAGCAAGTGACCTTGAGACTTTGCTGACTAATTCACCTTTTTGTCCCATTTTAAATAGTTAACCTAAAACTAGAATTTATAATCTCCCACTCTAATTAATACAGTATTTATATATCACAATAAATTTACATCATAAAAATTCAAAAGGTCTATTAGCTATTGACCCTTAATGACCTTTTTTTTTAAAATTTCTCAGACGAAGTCAGTTATGGATCATTGTGACGATCAACCAACAAACAAATGAACTGAGCTTCCAGACATATCTGTTCTCAAAGTGCTTATAATCACATTAAAGTTTAAATAATACCAGAGAATTTCAAGCCTTAAATGAATTTAATGACTTGCCATCAAAAGGTACAAAGAAGGGCAGAGACCCTGGAAGTCAATTTTTTTTAATTAAAAGTTTAATATGATGCTTTTTTTTTTTTGCTTTTTTTTACGCCTACAGCACATGGTCTTCCTAGGTGATTTCCTAGCCAAGTACTAACCAGGCCCAACCCTGCTTAGTTTCCGAGATCAGATGGGATCGGGCTTGTTCAGGGTGGCATGGCTGTAGACTCAATATGATGCTTTTAACAACCCAAAATGGCACTGCAAATGCAGCAAGAGCAGAAAAAGACACAGTTGTAAGAAGACATATTAAAAGGAAAAAAAAATCAAAAAGAAAACATCTGAAAAAACACTATGCTTTTTGAATTTACTTGGAAAATTCATCAGAAAAAATTTCCATTTGTAACTGGAAATCAGACATTATGCATATGCATATAACTTCTTTTGTCAAGGTGAATGAATTGTCATTTGTTTTGGCAGGCTCTCATGAACACACAGGGCTTTGTGGGTAAGGAGTGGATGAGAATAGAACTTGCAATTCTCAATGGAATACTACATTTAAAGCCAATGATGCTGCTTCCCCTTAGTGATTGAAAAGTTCAATCATCAATTTCCTCACCAGGACTAACTAAATATTTTGAAAGAATATGCCTATCTTTACTGCTTATATAGTCATTTGCCATCTCAGATTGTCTTAAGCACCAACAGATGCAGTTTATGTGCAAAGTCATTCTGTTTTCCAAAAAGTTCTATGATATTCAGATTCTAACAACAAAGGAGTGATTCTTTACCCAGGGACCACATTGCAAAATACTTCTCCCATCTAGCATTTGACTTATAAATATTTTTTGGTATGGTTATTGCTATACAAAACTATACAAACACACAGACACACACAAATCTATCAACCTATTATCTAATGATATTATGGCTTTGACAACATTCACTATCGAGAGTTAAAGAGATTTTCACATATTTTCTCTTAATACTTTTTAGTATTTTTTTTTTAGGTTAAATTTCATAATCAGCTGGAATTTATTTTAGCGTATGGTAAGAAGAAGAAATGTAACTTTTTAAAGTGAGTGGAGAATGTTTTAGACATTAAGAAAACCATCCTTTACCACTATTTTGACATTCCACCGTTAACATACATGCACATACACAGACATACCAGGTCTGTTTCTATCATCGTTAATGTGTTTAAATGATCTATTTATCTATTCCTGTAACGATATTATGCTATTTTAAGTATTTTGGCTTTATAGTACTTTTGTCATCATAATTTTCTTTTAAAATAGTATAAATCATTTATGTGCCCTCTTTATTGTTTGAAATCAATTTGTCCAATTTCCTCTCAGCTTTCAACCCACCCCACCATACACAATGCACAAATACCACTGTGATTTTGATTCGCTGTCACTGACCTATTGATTTTAGAAATAAAAAATTAAGGCTATGAATTTTCCACAACCTACACTTATGAATGTGTAATATTCTCAAGGTTGTTTACTGATTTTCCTCTGAAGTCTGATTTGTCATCCATCTTTGTGTAATTATAGAATATTTGAAAATAACATTTTGTTTCTTTCCTTATTAGGTTCAAAGCTGTTTGTTTAAAATTATGCAAAGAAATATTAAATCCGTTAATTATGTTATTCAGATTCTTCATATTCTTACCTTTTTGTCTACCTAAAATGATAATTTTTTGAAAAATATGTATTGGTTTCACCTATAAGGATATGTTTTTAAGTTTTCTTTTTACTTATAAGAGCTTGGGAATGATATGTTTTATGCTATGTTGTTTGACATGTAAAAGGTCTTAACTGTTAAGAATTTCTACTGGATGATACTATGTGTCAATATAAACACCCTCTCTTTTTTCCCCATGCAGTATATCTACACTGAAGTGATAGTTTCAGAGACTGATATGGCAATTCTTATATCATTATGTTAGTATTGCCTGCTAGAACTCAATTTGCTCCTTCATTTCCAGTCTATATTAAGATTTGTCTTCTAAATAGGATATAACTAGGGTTGTATTTTAATCTAAGCTGTGAATACTTACTTTTATTAAGAGAAGTTACCTCTTATGCTATAATAACTTACATGAAATAAAACACTTAGAAGTTATTCAAACAACTAATATATTTAGACTAATTACTGGCATTTTATTTTTCCTGCTTATGATACATTTTTATTGTGCTTTAGTTTTTCCTATTTTTTTCCTGTGCCTGAATCAAGTTTTGTTTGTTTGTTTGTTTTCAATTTTGTAGTTACTTACAGCATTTTACTATAGTCTCACCAACTTTTAGTCCCTCTTAGTATACAGGTAATAGAAAACTATTCGAATGTCTCTCTCTTTTTTATCCCTATCTGGCCAAAAATAATCACAAGATAATCTATATCTGGGATAGTAGCAGTAAGTCACCTTAAGACCACTTTGGAATTTAATAACATAAATTCCATAATAACATAACAGTATCTATTATGAGCTAGGAAAAGGGAGGACAAGTTTTCATATTTAATTAGTAAAAAGTTAGTTCCATTTATCTTTCCAACATCTCTGCATCCTTGCAAAAGACAAAGCTCTTACCGTTTCTTTTGGAATCTGCATCTGGCTTGGCTCTGCATTCTAGAAGAATTGAAGAAAAACATAAATACAGACTGACCAAAGCCATCTTCAACATACAGGGACACAAAGCTTTACTTTAAAGGAAATTTTGGTCGTTTTTAAAATCCACAAACTATATAGAGGGGAATTATATTCTGGCTGATGTATTACTCTGTCTTCCAAACTTTCACTGATGTGGTTATATTTTGTGTGGCTGTGTGTTTTAAGAAATTTTTCTAGATGTAAGTTTACTTGTTCATTCACGGTTCATCACGAAATTATTTGGAGGAAAACAAATCTCACCAAACTGCTTTTCTATTTGTAGCACTATTTCTGATTTTAAAAAAAACATTTATCAACTAAATCTAAGTTAGAAGGTATATTATAATTTGATAGCTTGACCAGATAATAACAGTCTGAACCACAACCATTATACCTTAAATTTTACACAGGTTTTTTTTTTTTTAAATGTAATTTTTTTTCATATATTATAGAGTTGTTTGAATTACATAAGGTTGATTTATAAAAAAGGCACATATTGATAAAAGTATTTTGTTTTAGACACAGAATTTAAACACAGACACCCAAAGGAAAAGAGTTTTGTTAATTGAATTCAAAGATCATTTTAAATGCCCCCTTTAAGTTTTCAGAATTTTAATCTTTTAAATCTTGAAAAGCAGCTGCAACGTGAATAACAGACTGATGGCCTACTGGCTCACTCCTTAATGAAAAGCTCACAAGCAATAAATTAAATAACCAAGAAAAAAAAAGTAGGCAGCAGAAGGGGAAAACAGAAGCCTGGAAGATCAAAATTGGACAAGAAGAACCTGAATAACCTTAAGCTGGCTATATGTTGGCAGTAACTCCAGAAAGGCTGCTTAAGAGCAGTACTGAGGCTCTGGCAATCTAATAATGCTATTACCCAGACTCAGGTCTACTGAGGAATAATTAAAGCTTCATCAAATCCTATCTAAAACTTAGTTGTTCTTGCTGTTTCTCAAGTGCAAATTTAGAATTTAACAGAGATATCTCCAGATTTAGGATCAGGTGGCATCTTAAGCACAAAATTACGTAACAGTGGGGGAAGAAAACTCATTTTAATTGATAAATAATGCATTAAACATTTTAAAATAGAAATAAAAATGTTTTTATACTTTTTTAAAATCTACTTAAAACACTAGTGTTCACTTTTCAACTTTATCAAAATCTGAAATTTACACAAAATCACAGTAAATTTTAGCTCTGTTTGTAATCAAGGGATAGGATATCCCTATAACTAAAATTTATCTGATTTATAATAAAAGGAACATTTTATTAACCATGACATCCATATTTGATGTATTAGCCTATGAGAGTTAGGGCTATAGGACAAATCTGGTAACTGTACCCCTAAAACCTTGCCACTCTAGTATATGTGAATCAATTATTTTTTAAATAAAGCTAGAAAATAGCTGAAAGAGGTCAAATATTGTAAAACGACCCAATTAGAATCTGTTTTTGAGAAAGTTAAAACACCACTTGCACTCAAGTAAAACAATTTTCTCACCACATTGAAAGATAACGGTGATTCTTCCAATTACGTTCTTTTTATATATATATAAAATGGCATTTTTTTGCAGGAAAATACTCAGAACTATGTCGATTTAATATATATATTTCCTTCAAACCAATACTATGTAAGTACCTTTATCTAATATTTAGATGTATTGATATATGTACAAAAAAGTAAAATAATTTGCAAATCAAATGCCTTTTCATTTCACCTATGTCATTCTAAGTAATGTCAATATTAGTAATTAATGGCCTGGGGCACTTACTGCCACTCAGGTCTTTTTATTTTCAATAATAATATTTAAGTAAGGTACTCCTTTTCATAAACAAGTAAGCATCTTTATTTGGCTTAGCTACATGTACTATGAAATTCTGAAACATGAAGATTTGTCATATGTAGTGGAGAAGGTGGCAAGCTTTCAACAACAGCCTTTGAAGTGACAGTTATGAATTAATCGACGTGTCTGTTATTCAATCAGTCCATCTGAAAGCATTCAGTAATAAACATTTGCTGTCCCAGAAAATATCCCTGCATTTTGATTTTTAAATACCCCTACATTCAACATTGTGGATACCTATTTCCAAAACTGAGGGAAAATGAGAAAAGAATGCATGTATTAAGTTAAGGCTGAAAGACATATAAAATACAGAAACTGCTTAGAAAACGTTTTGATAAACACTGGCCATCGGTAGCTAATCCGGATTCCTGCCTCATGTGCATCGGATATGTTTCATTTGCTTTAAATTTACACACCAGTTCCCTTGGGTGGAAGGCATCTTCTTGGCGAAAGACCAAAAGGCTCACAGTCCCTTCCATCTTGGTACTTCTCAACAGGGAAACAACTTCCTCTTGGGATTTGCCTGCTAAATCTACGCCATTTACCTAAAACAAATAAAATGTTTTCAGCTCCAATCCTATGCAAATGGCTAACAGAACAGACACACAATCTAGAACTGATCATGTCTGCTATGAAACATAATTCATTTCATGGTAAATTCTACATGATCTGGTAACCACCAGGTTGTTGTGGCTAATAAAGAAATGCAGACCAGGTATTTACAAGTGAGACAGGAAGTAGTAAATCTTTTAGTGCTCATCAATAAACCAAAAGCTACAGCCATCAGAACATTAACAAGTAACAAGTAATAAACAAATATATCTAAAATGTCAAGTTAACACAAAACTTCCTGGCTCCTAACTGATGTATCTTGATGGCCTTGTGTAGTATAGGGTTTCTTAAACCAAAATAAAAAGGCGTGGCTTTTAAAGCAGGTAGTAAAAACACACTAAAAAATATTTTTGTAAAAATATTCTAACTTTAAGTGAAATTTTACCAAAAATTATGAAGATAATCTTTTTATCCCTAAAAGGTAAATCTTAAAGAAGAATCTCGACAAACTAATCATAATATTTTTGGAGGAATAACAACATTTCACCTCAGTATTTTTCAAGGGTTTAAGAGAATTCTACCAGGAAAAAAAAAAAAAAAGAATTTGAAACAACCAGTTCCTGGGAAATCTCATCATTTTTATCTTTTAGGAAGTAAAATAACGTTATCAGAAAGCACTATATATTTAACAGAAATGAGTATGGAAGTTCCTTTTAAAAGTATTTCATATTATTTTTCTTTAGACAAAAATAACATTTTGTCCAAAGCAATTAAGTATATTACTTACATTGTAATATCAAAATCTTCCTGTAGTTAGAATATGTTTTAGAACCTATCTCCCCTCTGCTAAAAACCATTGTATATAGCTCAATGTTCTACTACTATTAAGGGATTGCAAAAAATAAATAAGTAATAATGAGGTCAAAGGAAGCAAAAAATTTCTAAGTAACAAAAAAAAGTAACTTGATTTTTTTTTTTTAATGTATGCTTACAGATATCTAGGTACTCAGAAAAGGTACCACGGAATTGTAGCTCCAACTAAAGATACTAGACAGTCAGATTTAAAACATGTAAAAATGTAGTTTCAGTTTTAAGAGAAAGCTGATAACTATAGAAAATAAAGGCTGACTCTGAAAAAATATAGGCTGCAGGCCTTTCTTATTGCTCAAAAAGAAAAATGAAAGTCTTTAAAAGTGTTAAAAGTAAAGCAACTATGTGATGAAACAGAGACGCAAAAATAAAGTGGTTACCTTCAGAAAGAAAGGTGGGAAGGGAGGATACAGGGAGAGAAGGAGGTCTGGGACAAAAGGGCGAGGCAAAGATTCAAGTCCCACCTGAGACTATTACCAAGTAAAACAAGCTACAACTACACACTTGGAATAATATTACAGTTGACCCTTGGAAAACAAGAGACTCATCCAGTCCCACTTATATACACAGACATTTTTTCAATCAATATGTGCAGTACTGAAAATGGATTTTCTCTCCCTTAACGATTTTCCTAAGGACATTTTCTTTTGTCTAGCTTACCTTATTGTAAGAATACAGTATATAACACACATAACATACAAAATATATGTTTGTTGACTATGTTATCAGTAAGGCTTCTGATCAACAGTAAATTATTAGTAGGTAAGTTTTGGAGGAGCCAAAAGTGTCTTTACTGCAAGACACCAGGGGTTAAGGGATATTGGTGTCAGTGCACCTAACTTCCACACTGCTCAAGGGTCAGTTGCTCAATTTCACCCCAAAGACCAGTGACCCTTTCTAGAAGCAACACCTTAAATATAATTTGTACTCAAATTTTCTTTTCAGTCAGCTTCCGTTTGTGGCCCTTTAAAAAATGGTGTCACATGAACAAGACAAAAAGGAAAGGAGTAAGATTTAAGGCATCTTGGCCCAAAATGTGTATGTGGAAAAAAATCCGGAAGTTATTCTTTTGCTCCATTACTTTTCAAGACATCTTTAAGAGAGCTCAATCTGGAGAGTTCAAAAGGTAATATAAAAATGTACATTAACAATAGAATTTGAATACTAGCTAGTAATTAGGAAATACTATCTGCTAAGAAGACAGACTGTTTTCTGAAGAAAACATTAAGAAAAATGGCTAATAAAGTATACGTTTTGTCAGTATTTCTCCCAATTCCATATGCACCAACATTCACACAAATAGAAATTCTGTACGTTTATGTATGTCAAAGACAGAGTCGAAGACCAATGAACTGAAACTCATGAGGTACAGAAATTTTGAAAAACTGTTTCTCTTTTCTAACATTTGATTTTTATGTCTCAGTTCATTTCCCATGCTGACATTTAAAAATTTCCTTGTTCCTCTCATCAAAACATATTGTTTTTACTTACTTCATTTGTCTTAGTTTTGATTACAAAGTAGGTAACATTTCTAGATTGCCAGACAAAAAGTTAAAGCCATCCAGAAATATAACCTAATAGACACTGCACTTACATAATGACAAAATTATGTTATGTCATAAACCAAATGTCTGAGAAACTAAAAATTTGAGTAAACTAAATAAAAAGATATTTCTCATCAGAGAACATGGAAAAATGTATAGAGTAAAGCAGAAATACATTGTTTTAAGATTCATACTGCTGCTAAAATATATGATTTAGTTTCATATTTTATAAAAATATTTAAAAGAATAACTTTCCAAGAACTATGAAACTTTTGACTTAGAGAAGTCGCTCACCTCTATAAGTCGATCTCCTGCCTTAAGTCGGCCATCCTGGATGGCAGCTCCTCTGGGAAGGATGTTTTTCACATAAATTGGAGCTGAGCCACCTATTGTTACATCTCTGGAAGTGATGCTGAATCCCAAACCTTCTGTACCTAAATATATAGCAGGGAGAAAAATAATAAAATGAGCTACCTTGAATTCTATGGGTGTATCATACACAAAAGACTTGTTGTTACTCTCTGCATCAATTTGACATTTTGTAACTTTCACATGGCCTACATTTCTTTTAATTCTCTAAAAGTTGTAATAGATTTTCAAAATAGACAATTCTTAAAGGTTTAAATGGTTCAAATATCAAAATTCATTAAATGGGAAACTACCCAAAGACAGATGAAAGGTAACATGCAAATATGCAAATATACAAATATTCTTGCTAAAGTTTTTAAATGCCTATGTCTTTGATTATGAAAATAAACAATTCTCTATGACAAAAACAAAAACACTTCTAACCCACAGTACATCAAACAGAAAGTATTATTGTGTAATAATGGTATCTAGATTTGACAGGTAGGCATTGGAGCAAGGGAAGAGAAATGTTCAGGGGGTAAAAAATAGAGAAATTTTTCTAGATAGAGATAACAGAATCTCCCCAAAATGTAATAAGTCACAGCAATTCACTGACAGGATGAACCATATTATTTTTGCCTAGTTCTCTTCTAATTCATCTAAATCTGACTATGTATATTTCTCAAAAAAAAAAAAAAGGCAAATTACCTAGAGAAGAACCCATCACAGATCACAGCTACCAAGTCTGAGAATCATCATATTTAAAGGTACTTAAATTAACGAGGCATTTATAAATGATTGTGCTGGTTTATATAATTTAAATTCTAAATTCTTTGGCAGCTTTCTTGACAGGCACTCTCATACACTCAATACAGTGCAGAAAAAAGGTCACTAGAACCAACATGTAATAAGCCAAAATGAACCAAGAAAATATGTGAAGATAATGAAAAATTTCTAATGAATCATGGAATTTTCTATAACTCTTCTAATAACTAGAGCTTTTAAAAAGTTACTTAAGATGTTAGGTTCCATTTCAGATAAAATGGTCTTAGGACAAATGCTTGATATTATGAGATAAATAAAGAGATATGTAAAGATAAAAAATCTATAAAAGACTACATTAATGCAGCACTCAGTACAAAATTATAGGCTCGAGTATAAAGCTTAGGAAACGAATATGGGCAAATAAACTTGAATTAAAAAGTAGGTTAAAGAAGAAACAAAGTAGAAATGAAGAAAACATTCAATAATTATACCTATAACAAAACCTATTATAAATAATCTCAAGTTCAAACAAAACATTCATTGCATGAAAGTCTAAAATCACTCTAATGTGCCTGGACTGTTCATTTCTTAAGTCTTCTGTGTGAAGACTTGAATGGCATATTGTCTATATAAAATTTTCCTAATTATTCTGCTGGGACTCTTCCATATGTCTGTGCTTTCATGAAACTCTAATGACTTGCAATAACATTTCTTAAGAATGAATTTTAATTATTCTCTTTTTGCAATATTAATTTGTATGAACTACAAAGACTGTTATATGAACTTTCATACTATTAAAATATCAGCAATAACCCCTAAATCTGTAAGCTAAAAGTTCAGGCAATGACCTTCAAAAGAAAGATAAATAGATATCAATTTTCATTTAGCAAAGCCAATCAAATATTTTGCACTGACTGAAACAGATTACTGACCTTCTTCTCTGACTTTATTAAGAAGCTAATTTCTGCAAAAAGAGCAGGGTATTGGAGAATGCTAAAATGGCAATAAATATTAAGAAATCATAATTACAGAAAGAAGTACATAGGAGCTACTGTGTTTTGTGATGTTATATGACATAGCTCCAAAATTATGTCTAAGAATTATTATAATGAAGGCTTCTCTTTTTAAGTACTTAGCCTTGACCTCAGTTTATAAGGAGCTTCTGTCAAAGCATGTCGGTTCACTTTGAACTCAATTTAAAGTTTAACATTGTCATACACTATGTTTTTGATGTACTTCATTAAAAATATTAAATGTAACATAATTAGTAAAACTATTATCTGTTAACTACAATGAAAGCTTGTTCAAGTCTCATTCAATCATTATTAAAATAGCTGTATTTAGTACTAATCAAAGACAATCAGCATTCTTTACTCTTATATATAGTAAACAATTATTTTTATTCAAAGTATTTGTAAATATTATCAGGAAAGCACAGACAGTTTCTGCCTTTTGTCAAACATTTTCACAGTCAATAAATTAAAATCAAGATAGATCTATGAGGCTCTATATCATTGAGATTACTCAAGATCAGAAAAAATGTTTAAAACAAATCATTGTTTCTCATTCTTACACTGATTGAGCACAGTCTTTCTCAATTAGCTTATGTGAAATGTAATCATAGCTTTTAAAATGCTATTAAAATAAAATTTATTTTGTTTTCAACAAATGATTCTTTTAATGGCAAATAAAATTTTACTTCATTTAAAGTTTATGTTGTATCACAAGTTGCTAAAATATAATAATTGTGCCAAAACTGTAATAAACTAAATAAATATGCCTGTATCATACAAAAGGGCAAAGATATTTGAGAACTAATATCTTTATAGCAATGGCCAAGTAAAATATTTTTCCTTTGTTGAGAGAGCCCATACTTTATACACTCTATTTGTGATTCTTGATATGTTTTTGTTGAAAATTAGGGTCTGAGTAGAGAAAAAGGAAGAAAAGAGATCTGATATTTCTGTCATTTAGGAATTAACAGAGCTAAAAGGGATTTATGCTGATATGACTCTGTATTTGTAAGGGGTTTCAAAAGCAGAGAAAAGTTGTCAATTCCTGATCATATCAACCAAGTATTTGGAGCTTAAAAGCAAAAAACCAAAAATAAATTTGTGGTTCACATAAAGTTCAATGAAAGAATATGATTCAGAAATGAAATAGGAATCTCAGAGTTTACAAGCTTTTACAAGCTTGTAAACTTAAATGAGAAGAAAATGGTCTAAATGTCAGGATATGGAAAATGTTCTTTCTAGTAAGAAGTTGCTGCCAATGGCAGCCATGTGACTTGAGGAAATCGCTCAACGTCTCTTGGATTCATTTCCATCTAACTATAGGAACTGGTTGAGCTCTTAAAGAAAAATATTCTTATCATAACACCATTTTGAAAGACACGATTTATAAATATATCAAAATGATCAGCTAAAATAGATGATTAATAGCAAAATGTATCTCAGTGCCTGGAGAAGACAGCAGCCAGAAATCAGAAAGTCAAGTAGAGTACCTGCTCTGAGTCCTGGGGGAGGCCAAAATGAAAGACTATGTTTCCTGTACACAAGGATCCATGGTATGAAAGAAGAGATACTTAAGAAAATAAGTTGATATAAAGTGTGTGTAATAAAGAATTAGCAAGGCCCGTTATAATCACTCTTGTCACCTTAAGAAAGAGAAACCATGGAATATTCTGGAACAATGGCCTAGCTGCTCCACATTCCACCGCTAGCCACAGACAGTATCAAAGGAATCAATCACTTCCCATCACCAAAATGATAGGTTGAAATGGATGATGTCTAAAGTCCTCTTTGAGGGCTGTATCTGAACATGAAGTAGGGCTATCAAAACAGTCAAATCCTCACTACTGTTTTGGATTTGAATGTAACATCCTGAAACCATTTTCCTTTGTTGTTAAACATTTTACTATAGTAGTAACTGCTATCTTCATCATATGAACTTATTTTTTAAAGCCTTATTCTCTGAATATTTTAATTTTTATATAGCAAAATGAATCTTAAAAGCATAAAAAATACATTTTAAGTACTTTTAAAAAAATACGTCATTACATCATTTATTTCACACAGTGGATGAAATGTAGGGTGCTTTGGGTTAGTTGGCTGACTATTAAAATAAATTGCATCAAATAAGAACAAGATAGGTCATACCTTTCTTAAGCTGGATATTAAGCCTCTTGCCTATTTTTTTGGTATTATAACCACTGCTTACATTTGTACTAAATGAATTTTGTGGGGCTGGTGCTGACGGCGGTTTTCCGGTGGGCTGTGTGCTCTGAGGTAGTCGTGGGTGAGCATCGATCTGCTCGGCCGGGTGGGGCAGTCTGGGCACTCTCTGCAGTGCCTGGAGCCCTGCACTGTTCACGCTCCTGTTATCAATATACTGGCTGTCAGGGCTAAAGCGGCTTGAATAGTAATTGTTCTTCTCACTTTGGGAGAGTTGTTCATACTGCTCTTTATTTGCTGCAGGAACCACATGGAACCAAATGATGGGTGTACGCATGGCTTGGCGAAACATATGTTGTGCTCTGGGTTTGAGAAAGAATGGAAAATTAGCAAATTAAGACTGGCAGACTATGAGATATTATGAGCTTAATTAAGTATACTAATTAAGCAACGGGAACTGACAGACTTTGTTGAAAATGAAAAACAAAATTCTCATATCCCATTTACCAATCAACTTTGCAAGCTCTGTATAAGAGCATAGCTGTTTCTCCAAATATAAATTTCTCACTCTCTACATATAAATGATAAAATTTTCACAACTATAGGTGAAATACCATGCTCTCAACTGTAAACCATTAAATAGTTTTAAGCACAACACAGGTATTAGTTTCAATACTAATAGAAATTAAATACAACTTGTTCACTACAACATTATCCAATACCACTTTTAAAAATTATAAAATATTTCCTTACAAGTGGACCATCTGAGTTTTCGAAGAAATAAATATACTTATAAATATACTTAGAAAACAACAGAAAGCACCTACTCATAATTTACCAGTTTAAGCACAACACAGGTATTAGTTTCAATAGTAATAGAAATTAAATACAACTTGTTCACTACAACATTATCCAATACCACTTTTAAAAATTATAAAATATTTCCTTACAAGTGGACCATCTGAGTGTTTTCGAAAATAAATATACTTATAAATATACTTAGAAAACAACAGAAAGCACCTACTCATCATTTACCAGCAAAATTAATTCGTCTGTCTGTGCAAAAATCCCAAGAACACCCATGTGCCCTTGATGACTGAAAATGTGATGGGTTGTTGGCCCACTGCTAGTCCACGACCAGCCTGAGAAGTTCCGCCTCATGCTGGTTTCCTAGTCCTTATGATTTCTGCTCACTCTTGCCTTGTTTTATAAGATCCGAACAACTTTTAGCTTTTTAATTGAGTAAGGACCTGAATCAAGGTAAAGAAAACGTGAGCAGACCACAGCATTGTGGTTCAAAGGAGCTTTGCGAGATTTGTACTGAGAGATATCATGTGCAACAAAGTTGGAAATGTGAGTTAAAGTATAACACAAACCAGCACCCTGGTGAAATTTCCAAAAGGTGAGGAAATAGCAAAATCGTAAAGCCTAAACTGGGCCCATAAAATTTTAAGACATGCTCTACCAGTCAGAGGTCAATTTGAAATACAGTCTAATGGTAGTAATTACATGGAGTTTGATTAAATATTTAAAGGCTAAATAATGGCAGAAAACACTCCTCTTCAGTATAAAGAGAGAGATCACAGACGTGTTGTGGGAAGCATTTCAACTGACTGCACTCTATCGAGCCGAAAGCATGGAAGCACAGCAGTGCAACCAGCACACACTTACTGTTCAAATCTTCTGTTTCGAAGGTCGCCATCATTAATCCTGACAATGCAATCATTTTCATGAAAAAGGTTTTCTTGTTCAGCTTTACCACCTTTCTCCAATCGTTTTACTAATAACCCCAGGGTTCTGGAACATTAAGAATGCAAATCATTACACATGTAATATTTCCACCACACGCAATGCCCTACTGCTTTAACACTGGTATTACATTTACAAAGACTTCCTAATAAAGGGGTACATTAAGTTGCTATTTATACATTTTAAAATAACACCACATAAAAATCAAAACAGTTAAAAATGATGTGTAGAAATGGATCCTTTCAAAAAATAGAAGAAATTGTTTCTGGCTTGTCAGTATTCTGTTTCTGAAACAAACCGTATACTTCTCTCTATGCTTAAAACTGCTTCAAACAGAGCTCGCCTGGCGGTTCAGTGGATATCACAGTGCGGAGCATGGATGAGCATGGATGAGTCTTTATGAATAGCTCTGGCAGTTTTGTTTTCAGCCAGCTGGAACACTGCTATTGGCAAGCCCCATCTTTTCATGAAAGTCAAGGTAAGGAGGAAAGGCTACTTCAGTGCATTGTACATTTGAGAAGCAAAATAGGAAAGACTTTGAAAATGGAAGTGTCCATTCTTGGCATGTGAATTTGATAGTGACAAATATTCTAAATTTCAAGACTTGTTAGATCTCCCCAAAGTAAGTAACTTGTTGCCATTATTCCCATTTGAAGAAAAATAGGAGAAAATCAGTGACAGGTTCAAATAATGCCAGTCACCATCCATCTCTTCAATGTACTCAAATTCAGGTTGAAAGAAAAGCCTGAATGAACTTTTAGAGATCAACAGGGAGGAGAAAAAGTAAAAATTACTTGTGTACTTGGTCTAGAACACTATTCGACTGACAGGAAGGATACTCTACACCCCCCAGGACAAATAGCAAACACTCTATACGATCATAGTATAAGGAATAGGAATCTTTACCTAGTTCTAGTGCTGTGATTTAGTTAATGGTTGACATAAGTTCTATATCATAATGTTAAAACTTTTATAAACTTATTTTTGACCTGTCTATAGTTTGCATTTTCTTTCATAATCCTAATATTTTCAGGAAAAAAAAAATCTATATAGATACTATAATTTAGAATCTTGAATAAAGTTGAAGATACAATAATTTCTAATGGCCTATTTATATTTTCCAATAGCATACAATTTGCAGTACCATATATATGCTTTCCAGTAAACAGACACCCAAATAGTTTCTTCTTTGACAGTAATTGTTATCTGTTCTGTGGCCATTTACCTAACTCTCCTGTTACTATTACTGACAGACACACCTTATCTCTACCATTGTATTGTAAGCTCCTGGAAGATAGAGAAGATGGGATTCAGCAATACATGCTCAAGCACTTAGCTAGTAGTAAGGTCTTGATAAATGACAACTGAATGAATGGATGATTGAGTTTAGCTGAGGCAAACAAGTCTCATATTTCAAATAAGCTTTTTGCAAAATAGAATACAAGTGAAATGCAATTTAGATTCAGATCCTTTTTTTCATAAAGGTGTCATCTATGCCAAATATATGATTGAACTGAAATAAATTGAATTGAGGCAAAGGTCCTTTTTCACTTGTTATTCTGCAGTTTAATCTTGTTTCTTTCATGAATATTTATAGAGTCATCGTTTAACTTCATTCTAATTTTTATTATTAAATATAGCAGAGAGACATTGCGTTTTACTGGGGTCAAGTCTAGCAGCTTGCAAGAATAATAAGAGGAGATAATATTTAAATTGCCTTTTGTAATTTTACCATTTGAGGATTAGCATCTACTAGTGTAAGAGTCGAAAAATCTTAGTGACTGAAGAAAACAATACTATGTAATTTTTAGTTACTTACCACCATATATTTGAACTAAATAAATATAAACACTCTATGAGCTCAAAGGTAAGAATAAAGTATACTGAGGTAGCTGTATGAGCAACTTAACTGTCTTAGTTTATATTTGGAAGGAAGAGAATCCATAATATGCCACACCAATAATTAAATTATTGTTAAAATGTCATTATGACCACAATCTATCTCCCTATGCTTCCCCACTGTTTAAGTTCGTTTCTATGTGCGATTGAACAAAGTATTCTAGAAGAGAAATTAAATTATTAAGATATATTTATGACTGTTGAATGGGACAAAATAATTTGAGAAGTCAAATTAAATCGCAGTTATTGATAATACTGGAACAAGTAAAAGACATTGGGCCACTTTACTATCAAAGCATCCATGCAAAGAACAGCTTAAAGGAAAAGATGACTCAGCCATCCACAGGCAGTCATAACATAACCACACATGTGGTGCTTCTACTGGGAGAGGGCACTTTTTAAAAGTGCAAGCATTCAGTACCTGCAATAAAAGTACATCCTATCAAAAGTCACTCAGTTCCTTAGTTTTTAATCAATGAAATTATGAGTGATTACTCAACATATTTACGACATTTCTGTACCCTAAAGGGAGTAATATTTTTACATATTCTGAAGTATTTTGTGTATTCTAAAATAGCCCACAGAATATTTTTAGAGAACTATATAGAGTATGTTTAATAGAAATTAGCAGTTAACTAATACTGATAATTTAAATTTACAAATTTATCCCTGATAGATCCTTTCAGTATTTATGACAGTTTAAAATAATATAACTTGGACATCTGTCATTTAATTCTACAAGTGGCATCAATATTTTTCAGATGAATAAGTCTATGTATTTATATTCATCTAGATAATCATTTTTCTTTTTAAATTTACTTTTTATTCTAGGAATCAGTCTAGAATGATAATCCAAAGTGAGAAAGCATGACGTGCTTCATTTATTGAATGGCTTGTCTTTCTGAATAAGCCC
>NW_006435766.1:1180591-1216209 GCF_000325575.1 Pteropus alecto
AAGTAAACTACTCTACAGAAAACATACAGAGGTTTATTAGATAAGGCTTTAGAACTCAGCATTGTTAAAATAGTAGAAAAAATCTCAGAATCCTGCTTCTCAGCACTAGAGACAAGAGAACTGATGGGTGGCGGGAGGAGGGAGGAACAGAAGGGGAAGAATTTCACTCTTGAGTGACACAGCAAGTGATCAGGGAATCAAAGGAACAGACTGAATTAAGGAGAAGTTAGTAGCCTGCTGATTTCTAAGTACTTGACCACACTATTAGAATCATTCTCTCAAAAAGAATGGATTAATTTAAAAGTAAAGTGGTACAATCTGCAAAATTATCTCATTTGCTTCACTAGGTGAAAATGATTACAAAAGGAATGGGAATGAACTATCAAAAAACTTCACAAGAAAATTGAACTGACAGCATAACAACCAGACTGAGAATGAAAAGTACCCTCTGAAGGAAAATCAAAGGAAAGTAATGAGAGATCTTTCGTCTTCCTAAAAAATGTGTGTGTAAGCAAATATATTTCCATATCTCCCTCTTTCAATTAAAAAGCATCTCAAATAGTGTAATTAAAAAAATTTAGGTATATATTGTGCCAATTCAACCAGCAACTAGAATCTGTTCTTTAAAGAATTAACTATCTATAGTATTGTGGTTCCTGTAACACTTTTAGTAGAGAAAATAACCAAAGGTAAAGAACTTCAGAACATTTTGGCACGTCAATGTGCTGGAACAGAGAATAGTTGTTCTTCTTGGCAATTAGTACCCGAATTCCTTTTCAGGGGCAACCATTTTCCATCAGAAGAAGAAACCACTTTGCGAAAAATAAAAGATGGGGGAAAAAGAAAAGAAGAGCTAAGTTGAGTGAATTCTGCTTGGGGGAGCAGTCCAGGGGCAGAACCAGCCACCCAGAAACACTGTGCTGACAGACCTAGGAGAAGAGGCTTGGAGCACTGATTAACGTGGCACAGCAGCTCCGTGACGATGCATCTGTAGGGTTTCGGGGTGTGCTAAACATAATCTCCTTGACCGCCTGTGTGAATCTAATGAAAACCCTATGTGACACATATGCTTTTTGAGCAAATGGATTTTTTCTTCTCATAAATCTGAAACATCCCCAAACATACTCCTCTTCCAGTTTCCTATAACTTTTGCAAAACTGGGGAGAAAACAGTATATCCACTTATGTACAAATCTCAATTCTGAATAATTTTCCTAAAAAAAAAAAAAAGGAAATACACATATTCTTTTAAGCTCTTCCTCATGGCTTTTGAATAATGTTTCTTACAAATAGATAGATACATACATACATACATACCAAAATAGGAAAAGGAGTCTATAGTCCAGAAAGTAAGTCATCGAAATACTGTATCTTCATATGTGATTTTGGATGCATAATTAGAAATTTAACTGCTTATATTATATTAAGGATTACACCACTACATTTTTACAAGGTTCATTAGCCTAATTATACACTTAATTAAAACAAACTCAGTCACACATGTTAATATGTTCAATTCCAAGTAAAAATTAAAACCAATGATAAAACTGAAAATAAGTAACGAATGTTTTATTGACATCTAAATTGGCTGAGCAAGTCTGAATTTTGCTTTGGTAATGCAAATTCCCACAACTGCCACCCAGCTGTATGGAAATGATCATAATTCATCTTAATAAAAGCTGACATAGTATAAACACCACAAGTGTACTAAAGTCAGAGTAGGAACGGGGAGAATGGCTCCCATCAACCAGACCCTTTCACCTCACTGATTACTGAACCTGAGGGGCCGGCAGTAACCTACATTTGATCCTCGAGAACCACAGCCACCATCTTGGTGGACACAAACAGAAAAAAATTTAAAGGAATTCCAAGTTAAAGTAAGATCCTGATTTTTTAAAAATCTCTAATGGATGAGATGAAGTAGACCAAAAATAAAGTTAAATAAAAGTAGACAATTCTTTCCAATTAGGGGAGAAATGACAGGCATCATATTGCTACATTTAAAAGAGCAAGATTTATCTAAATGTAAAAGATGACTTTGGAAAATGAATTCACTTACTATGGTTCTTTATTGGAACTAACAAGTCTGCAGCTGAGAACGTACAATTGAAACTTTCTGATAAAAGGCAACAGATTCAGTAAATAAAGTTAAATTGTTTTTTTCTAAAGTAATTAAATTAAAATTGAATGCTCAGTTCAAGAGCACACTTTTTCTTTTAAAAGTAATATTCAACTTTAAAACTCTATAGTGAACTGAAATATACAAACCTCAAATAAAGCTTTTCTTAACAGCTGAGCTATACCATGAAATTCAAATTGGCTGCATTCTTCATTAACATATGTGTCCAACTAACTAAACAAGTGTGTACTGGGATTCTCAAATTTATGGTATAACAGTAAAATCTCATTTCAGATTCATGATAGAAGAGAAAAAAATATTATTTTCTATTATATACACTAATTAGCACCTGCCTAGACAACCAGACCACCAAGCAATTCGGTGGGGCTTTTAAGGCACATACAGGAAGACAACAGAAAGATAAAATATCATTCTTATCAGCTACCACCAAGTACCACACTAAATATATTTTACAATTATGTGTATTTTCTTCTTTAAACTATACGAAACTGTAGGAGTGTCTCATCCCTCAGATGTGAAGACTGAGGATAAGTGAAGCTAACTTGCCCAGGCCACACTTACTAAAAAGACAGAGCCAGGTTCGGTCTAAAGGAACCTCTGGCCTCAAAACTTGGACTGTCCCTCACAGCCCTTTGACAGGACCAAGAGGACAGCATCTGGTCAAGTTAGCCACTGGCTAAGTAATACATTTCTAACCAGAAATTCTGAAAAGAAAGTGAACATTTTGGTTTTTATGTGTTATATAGAGACTAAAAAGTAATAAAATATAGGTTAAGTGAGCTAAGAGTTATAACTAAATAATTATAATCGTGCTATTCTTAGGAGGAACCAGGCTCAAATTTTGAGTAAATAATTAAGTAGATGAGGATGGATTTCTCGAGACCTTCCAAGGATATTTATTAACTACTTTTGTAGGAAGAATAGTTAAAACCTTTATAAAAACTTTAGTTTTTATTTGAGAGGAAAATTATTCAATATGTGTATCAATGATGCAAAAAACAAACATTTATATTTCAATCATTTTCTATATTAATTTGACCACAGGAAAATATATTTTCCAATAGGGTCTCTTCTATTTTAAATCAAACCTTGAACTTTCTAAAATATTCTTTAAGGTATGAGATATTTTTTCGGCTTAGATGGTAGAATTTATGGGCAGTAATGTAAGAAAGTAAGTCAAGGGAGAAAAGTCATGAAAAATCAATTTAACACAGAAATTTAAAAAGCTTGGTGTTGACCTTTCACCTAATACTCAAAATATTAAAATGAGATAAATGGTTTAAAAAAATCATTTGGGATAAAAATCTAAATTAATCAGACAAATCAAATAACGTACACTTGTAAAAAGTAAGTTGAGAAGTAATTAACATTAACAAGTAAAACATTTCACCAGCAAAAGCCGGTAAGTAGTGGAAAGCTAGAAACACACAAACACACACGTCTCTCTTACCAAGGGCTATTTTCTTATTAAAAGACTTTAGATGTTTCTTTAAGTCACATGACTGGCAATCAGATATAGGAAGAAGAGTTGTGTGAGTACATATTACTAATCAGAGGATGTTAAATAAAGTTGTTTTTTCTATTTCCTTTCCTCCTGGGAATTTCTTAGAGTTTGGGGTATGTATTGATGGACAATAATATACAGTTACAATAAAGAGGCTTTCTTATCAACTAGTAAGTGGAAATAAAATTTTGGACTCTTGGCCCCACCACCAAATAATATGAATAGAAAACATAAGAAAAGAAATTTCAGATATGAAAATTCTAGACTGTAAACTCCATGATGGCAAGCATTTTTATTTGTTTGGTTCTCTAAAGCAAATTACAGCTCATGAGCCAAAATTCAGCCTGCCAAAGTTTTTGTAAATAAAGCTTTATTGGAACACAGCCACATTCATTTGGTTATAATGTCTAAGGTTGCTTTTGCGCTACAATAACAGAATTTAATACTTGCAATAGAAACTCAGTGGCCCACACTGCCAAAAATAATGGCTATCTGACCCTTTACAGAGAGTTTGCCAATCCTTTATACAGAGTACGCCTAGACCAAGAATGGTGCCTGGTAGAGTCTAGATCTTTTTAAAATGTGCTTAATAAAATAAACCCAAACATATAACAACTCTGTGCATGAGAAAATTTACTGTGAAAGAAAATTCACTGTGAAAGAAAATTCCAAGGGCTGCAGGTTTAAATAGAAGCAAAGCGTATATAAATGGTAAACGTCACTACAGAAAAGACCTCGTGAGGATGACTGCACTTTATTAAGAATGACAGGCTTTAGCCATACTTATTTCCATAGGGAAAAGGTTTAGAATATCTACTATAAGTTAGACTGTGGAGTCCAAGCAGAAGAATAATAGTGACTTAAAAAGTAATGCAGCCATATTTCAAGAAGAACTTCAGTAATTTCTCCATTATGTACTGAATGCAGTCTCATGGCCATTCATAAAGTGATTTCTAACAATCTCCAGTGCCATCTTCCAACACATAACACATTCTGCTTCAAATCAATGACTCATTACTTCTAACCAGTCATGTTCATTTTTATGTAGCATCTTCCTTTCATATATCCTCTTCCTGGAAAGAATACCCTTCCAGAATGTCACTAGCATAATTCCTGTATTTCCTTCCAAGAAGAGATCAAGTTCCATTGCTTCACTAAGGGTTTGTATAGTATCCAAAATTCAATAGTCCTACTTCCTCTAAATCTCTGTGGCACAGATGCATAGAGTTCTGACATATAGCATGGCTCTTTTCATATACATATTTCTCAATTTGACTTTAATTCTCTTAAAACTAAACATAAAATCTTATAATTTCATAAGCCTAACCGCTATTTCTGTATATGACTTTATATCTTCCTTTTTAAATACTTAACATTATATCAAAATCATATTCCTATGTGATTAGAAAGCCTCAGGTAAACGCATTAACAGCTATAAAGCCAGGATATGACCTTCTTTTATTTCTAATATAATAATGCCACAGCTAATATGGAGAGTCACAGGTTCATTCATTCCTTTACTGAGCAATACCTATGAGCCAAGTTATAGAAATATAAAAAAATATAAAAAACATGGTTTTTCTGCCATAGGAAATGACAATTATTTACTTACTGAAAGTAGTAACATCTGTGATTTAAATAAGGAAGTTATGTTTGACATTTAAATCAGGAGGAAAAGAAATTATATATGTGAAGTGAAAACTGATTTCAAGGTAATAAAACTGTGAATAAGGAGTTTTAGATGGAAAACAGTTCGTTATTTTTAAATAACATACAAGATAATGACTAAAAAGAAACAGCATCGGGGGGGAATATAATGCTGTCTTTTCTATGTATCTATTTGTTTCCATTTCTAGGGATTTGAGACAGTGGTTAGGGAATGAGCAACCACATGCCAATTGTCACTGACATCCCATTCAAGGAACAACATCCAACCTAGTCTAGAAAGCAGCCTCTTTATGTAGGTCCAGCAAGATCTTTATTTTAATAAACTTCATTATACCTCAGGCCATAATTATAGCTAAGTAGCTTTAAAATTTTTTCTAACACTGACTTCACATTTTTCTTACTTTCCTGAATTATATTTGACATTCAAGATGTTCTGCATTGTGTTGCTTCAGTTTTCGATATGTAATCCCAATTCTGCATTGTTCCTTAGACTTTGAGACTTTGAAAGCTAAATAAGAAAGTAACATTAATATACATGTGTCACTTTTATAAAATTATAGCTACAGCTCCAAGATAGTGCAGGTTCAGTTCTAGACCACTGTAATGAAGAGAATATCACAATACAGAGTAAGCCACTAAAATTTTTTGCTTTCCCAGTACACACAAAAGTTATGTTTATACTGTACTGTGTAGTCTATTGAGTGTGCGATAGCATTGTCTTAAAAATCAATGTGCATACCTTAATTAAATACACCTTATTGCTAAAAAATGCTAACATTTATCTGAGCCTTCAACAAGTCATAATCTTTTTGCCAGGGGAGAGTTTTATCTTCAATTTGTAAAAAATAGTATCGGCAAAACTCACTAAAGCAAAGTGCAATAAAACAAAGAACAGTAAGTCCTCACTTAACATCATCAATAAATTCTTAGAACTGCAATGAAATGACATACAATGAAATCAATTTTACCACAGGCCAACTGATATAAACAAGTTTAGTTCCTACTGCATCTCATTGACATTATAACAAAAACAGCATTGAACAAAACGAGGTTATCCGAGGACCTGCTGTATGCCTGTAAGTATTCGGTAAGTGTTATTCAATTATTTATATCTCCAAAATTGGGAAGGCCCAAGAATGACTGGAATTTTGTACAAGAGAAGTTATTTTTGGAAACTTCAACTTATATCTCATGAAGGTATATTTTCGTATTCCCACTAAATACATATTCAATTTTGTCAGGAGTTCTACTTAATTTCTTCCTTTCTGCTATACTGAATTGCTTAATTTGCTCTTGCCACCACCATGGAGCTGATGTGGTTCCCCTTATAAGCTATCATCACATTTAAAATCAACTTCCCCCACAAGCCAGCTTTAGTTACCTAATTCAGATAGCACTTCCTCTATCAGCTCACAGAGTAGCTCTTATATGTTAACATTTATCACATAATATAATTGTTTGCTTTCTTGGCTATCACTCCACCTTGACTGCAAAACTCTGGAGAAAGACTGTGTCCTGTTCACTTTTGTTTCCTAGCACCTGGCACAGAACTGATCACATGGCAAATGTTCGGGAAGATATCTAACTCAATGCGAAGAATCCACTTGGAAGCATTTCTAAGAAGAAGGGAGATGGGTGTTTCTCACTCTTGAACATTGGTATCTATGATTCTGAGCAGCCTGCCAACTTTTTCTCTCCCACTGTCAACCTGACTCTGAAGTACCTTTACTATCAAGTCCATGAAGAAGCTTAAAGATGCAACACAGGTGCTGGAAAAAAACAAAACAAAATAGTTCTGCTTTCCACTATGAAAACTGGTGATGCCTATAAAGAGTTTATAAGGAATCTTAATTTCTTTGTCCCTTATATAGAAAAGCTTCAGGAGATTTTCTTCATTAAGTACCCAATCAAAAGGGATTAAAAATGACTCAGCCGGAAAACAACTTCTAGTTCTGCAAAGGGATATTGTCTATCTTAAATATGTTCTGTATATTGAAACTAAACACACCATGCTAACCAGTAACTGGTAGATTTTGTGAAAAGCTTTCTATTGAATTAATCTACAGTAGGTTTATTTTTCTATATTATTCTCCTTTTACATTAGGCTTGTCATTAATTTATTTTGTCCTAATATCCTTTCACACTGAGGTAAGAAGTGAGTAATAAATGACAAAAACATGTTTGTCATTGAAATACTGGTTCAAAGCTGGGACATACACAATTGAATCTCATTTGTGATGGATTGTGTTTCACAGGCAGTTAAAGACACATTAATATTAAGAAGCTATAATCTATGCATTTTTTTACTTTTTCTTATGAAATAAATAGAAAAAGATATAACTTTTGAACTTATTTAAAATTATATTTTTAAAGGAAATAAAGGAAAGAGCCATTCTGAAAACAACTAAGCTTGTTTAACTAAAAGTTATTCAAAGAAATTTCAATGTTTCTCCAGAGTTTAAAATTTAAAAAAGAAGAAGGAGGAAAAAAGTGAAAGTAGTTACAACTCTGTGAATCTAACAGTACCCCAAATTCAAGGTGAATTTCATATTTTGTTAACACTAACATTCAAGCCTAAGTAAGAGTTCTAGGTAAATCAGCTTCAGCATCCAGACATTCCATAAAGCATGTACTCCACCAAAGAGATGAAGTGTGGACTCGTCACAGTTAGGAAGATACACCAGGAAGGTGGCATGATTGTTCAAACAACCAGTTAAAAAAAATATAATGATTTAACTGCATGCTTGGTAACTGATATTGCATGTCTTTTACAACTCATGATATGCTTATAATTCCTTGGCCAGAATTTAACCCATGTTCTAAGTTCTCAGTCACTGGTCTAAGGCAACTTTTCAGCTTCCCCTTCTCCCAGGGTAAAGAAAGGAGAGAGAGAGAGAGGAAGGGAGGGAGAGAGATTAGATTAGATAGATTAGATAGATGATAGATAGATAGACGGACAGATGATAATGATAAAAGAAAGAAGTTCAAAACAGGAAACCAATAGTTCGTAAATGTATTTCACAGGGCAATCATTAGATAGGCAAATATATGAGGCTGTGATTAAACTTCAACAAGGTAAACCTGCTTGGGTTAATAGTTTTGGGAAGGATGCGATGCACTTCACTTGTTGTCCGTGACAGAGGCCCATACCATTAGTTGAAAAATCAATTCATAATGTGTATTTGAATACATTTTTTAAAAACATAATAATTATTTCACAGAAAAAAAGCAGCAGAATAAAAGAAACTCATATAGCATTTTAAGTTCTTAAGGATATGTGGCCTATCAAGTAATGAAGTCATATTAACAAACAGTACAAAATTTTGACGTTTCAATGTGCAGAGATTAAAGGGAAGGAGCCACAAGCCACATGATAGGAAATAAATCATAACTTGTCTAACTTTTAAAAAATGTCCAACATAAACATAAAAATCTTATAAAATTAAAAAACTAATCATAAAAATGAATTTAAAATGAGTCATTACCTATGTTATCCAGATAATTTTTAGTGGATAAATTTTTTGAGAAAATTGCTTTAAGCTCTCCCTCGACTTGGCAAATTCATCCAGAA
This sequence comes from Pteropus alecto, assembly GCF_000325575.1. Classification (NCBI taxonomy): domain Eukaryota; kingdom Metazoa; phylum Chordata; class Mammalia; order Chiroptera; family Pteropodidae; genus Pteropus; species Pteropus alecto. The sequence goes on from NW_006435766.1 coordinate 1,189,474, forward strand.
TTCTGACTCTAAAGTCCATCATCAATTTACAGCAAAGTAAAATGTCTGCACAGATGTGATGAACAATAAAATTATTAGAATAATTTAAATGCTCAATTTGTTCATCAGCCTAAGTGCTTTCTGTGATCGTGATGTATACGTATGAAGTGGCAGTTGCCCCAAATGAAAACATTTCCATTAAGCATATGCTAAATCAACACCACTCTACAGCCAAGCATAAATGAAGATAAAACACTCCACATTATGATTCAATTAAAAACCTCCAAGATACGTTACCTGCCGCCTCGAGCACTGAAAGGCACTACATGGATTCCCAGAGGCCCTCCATCGTTGGGGACGTGTACGAGCTTTACCATATCACTGTGAGACAATGATGAATGAGGGAGCATGAACATGGACTGTAAACAAACCAAATTGAAACAGAACAAAACGAACAACAACAAAAAAAAACAACACAGACACACAACAGACACCAAAAGTGAACAAAACAAAAATCCCACCAAGCACACACTCGTGTACGTACACACTCTGGAATATAAGCATGGTGATGAAGGCAACATTAAACACTACATACCTGAACACTAGTCTGATGGCATGGAGGGAGAGCAATCGTCAGAGATAACTACATTAAAAATGACATAGAACCATTTCTCTTGGACCACACTCTTCTGTGTCACACAAGCACACATTTTGCAAGTCTAATCTCTAGACTTCCACTGAAAAATTTCCATCCCAATATATTCTTCAAGAACAATGAAGATCAACTGAATAAAGGTGATTCAACTACAAAGCACTTTATAATTTACAAAGTGCTCGTCTACATATGTCTCATCCATAACCCAATAAGGTCAAAGTTTTGCTCCTGTAGGGGGCAGTTGCAGATGTGACCCAACTGTCCTTACTCCCCACATTCGACTACAATCCAAAGTCATCATTTCTTAAATTGCTACAAGTGCAGGCTATGAAATTGCTTTCTCAAAGGGAACAGATATCCACTAAAAACCAAATTATGTTCAAAAAGTGTTTGTAATTGAACTTTAAAGTCATGAAGTTACATATATGAAGTAACATGAGGTTACTTCTATTACATGACTAAAGTACTTTATTATTAATACAATAAGCCCAAGTTTAATGAAAATTGATGTACTTTAAAGAATGTAAATTTTCTAAACCATTTAAATGAGATTTCACTCTTTATAGATGTCTGTGTGTTGCACAGAAAACTAAGCAATACTTATCTAACAATCAATATTTGGAAACAGCATTTTAATTAAATATCTAGTTTAAGCAACCTGGGCAACCATAAATAAATACTAATAAACTTAACAAAGGTCACAGAATAATTTTTATATAATGTAAAATGCCAATTCTTCAACTGTATTTCCTAAATAAAAACCTGGGGTTATCCTATATACTATGAATGTCCTGATCTGAAGAAAATTAAAGAGACAGAGAGATTAAACAAATAAAAAAAAAAAAACTGAAAGGGTGCATAGATTTAATCACATATACAAATTAGGACAAAATAAAAAATTTCGCCATACTAAGGTAACATTATTTAAATGGAATTTAAATTTTTTTATATTTTCATATTATTTTATAATTCTACTTTAGATATATTTAATACTATTTAAACATCTATTTAATGATTGGTTTGTCAACTAAGAATAGTATGGTTACTTTAATAATTTTTTTATTCTACATGCTTTCTAAAAGGAGCTATTACATAGTAAGTATTTAAATATATTTATATATCCAAACATAATCTGATTCTAGAGCCTAATCTCACTGAGGAAGTTTTTACAGCCTTCCTGAGAAAACTAAAAGAAGACAATTAAGAGTTCAAATGTTAATCTTGATCCTCTAACTTTTGCCCAAAATCAAAGAAAAAGTTCAGAATGACTACCCTCTCTGATCTAAGCTACCAAGAGAAGTTCTAAAAACCTTTTCCATTTAAACATGCCAATTTTAAGATAATTGTACAGTTCTGATAACATAGGGAAGTTTTACTTTGTCCTTTTATACTTAAAATCACATTCAAGGTTCCTAACCAATGACCTCTAATTTTTCATGAAATATTTTGAGAGGTTCTATTTTCTCAAATCAAAATATATATACTAAAATGGCTAGTGCTTACATGATCCAACTAGTTTGTCAAGTAAAGTATGTCTACATTTTTTTTTTAGCAAAGCTGAAGAACAAACGAATGATCAAAATACTGACAGAAAGCAATCTGAAAACAGTTACAGTGCTGTTAACATGACAAACATTTTCAATCAAATACTATTTTATATTATAATTTAATAGTATTTGCCAAGGCACGAAACTCAGAACAGGTACATGTGAATTTCCATGCTATTCTTTTTACATTAGATAATTAACTCAATAGATGAAAGATGCTCTCTGGACAAAAAAACCAATGCAAGGCATTGTTTTTAACTCAGCACGAACATTCCACACGCCACACGCTTTTGGAATACTTGCTGGTAGCAGTGATGCTATATGTATATTACAAGTTTAATTAAAACCATCAGTAACTTACTCCAGAGAAAAGCTGGGTATGCTTTCCAAACCAGTGTCAGCATGTCCAACAGGTTCAACACGGCTGTTGTCTTCTTCTGTCCCATCCTCATCCTGGATGGCACAAAACAAAGAGAAGTACACTTTGAGTTAGGTTTATTTCTATAATGTGAAAGAAAACCGGATAAAAGTGAAGTCTAATAGCCATTATGATCATGTTATAATTAAGTCTTTCATCTAGAGACGATGGCCTTTAATGATAAGATGGGTTTGTGTATATGAAAAGCTGCATTTTAAAACAATAATCTCCTGAGTTAGCATATCCCAGCAGGTAAACAAGATACCACTGTGATAAAAAAAAAAAATTAGAACTTCTACTTAATGTTAACATTCCTATTTTTACTTTACTTTTTGGTGTATGTTTTAGGAAGTAATTATAGGTTACTACAATGTTATATTAATAAATAAATGTGCATGACACAGAGGATGCATGTTTAAAATTTTTACTAAACAGTTGAGACCATTATAAATTTTAATGACTATGAAAATCTTCAAAGTCATATTTGTCAGTTCCTCAGTTCTACTAACACAACTTGTCAAAATGAGTATGCAGTAAGTACAATCCTTGACTCAAATCCTTCATCCTATGAAATTTCATATAAAGTTACCCTGAGCCAATTAACTGTTTAGAGTTATCTGTAAATGCATCAAGATCTTAAGTTATAAAGAACCACTTCCGTTTACTTCTTTTAAGGCCCTAGCAGAGGGAAAGGCACACACAGCAACATAATCAATACCTACCTTTGTTATCATTACTTTTACAAAGGCAATATTTGATTAAAAAATTATGTTCCAACATGTTGTAGAAACTGGGATTGGGTAAGTATGCTGGTACTCCAAACGGTGCTAGGTGGAATAAATGTGATGGTTCATAAAAATAAATGAAATGTCACCGAAGAATATGCCTTACTTTATAATCTTAGTCATTGTCTGTTTGTTAAGGGGTTCAATAACAGTTAGTTTGGCTTCTCAGGATCATTTGAATAATGATAAACATGCCTGACTGATATCAGTGATCTTAGAATATTTAGAAATGACTCAGAATCTCCAAGTACAGTGGCTCATGTGGGCTTCGCCATGGATCCACTGTGTCTGGCACCCAGTAGGTACTCTGTAAATACCTTGCTGATAAAAACAAAATTATCCCTAGGAATCTCTGGGGTAATAAATTTCTAAATACAACAAAATAAAATTTACTTAAGCTATTTCTTAGAAGTGTATGTTTATAATTTATATACATTTAATTTGTTAGGTTTATCCTTTCTCTACATGAATTAGACAATAGTGATTTATAATTACTGTTTGACGTGAAATCATTAAACTATCTACATGAGAGTCCACCATGAGAGAAAAATTTTATATTTGTAGTTACGTATTCGAGAGACCGATAGTAGAAATGTATATGCTGTCAACAGACATCAACCAACAAAATGACAAGCAAAGGTTATAAGTTCAAGTCAGTATCAAACAATATTTCAAATTATTGAAGCAATATTAAGTCAAGGCAGAACAGTTGATAATGTCTAACTGGCATTTCCTCTGACAATTTACCAAAATAAGAAGCTGAATGAATGCATTTTTCTATGAGTTGTAGATGGGCTCCATGAGTCCTCAATGGCGGGCACCGCATGGAGCCAAACTACTTTAAGATTGATGATCCTGTGTTTTGAGAGGCTCTCATATGCACTTCTTAGTCATTTATCTCTTTTAAGCACCAGCATATAATATATTTCAAAAGTTAACTGAACCTGCCTAAAAACCACACTTTGACTGTAAACAATTCCCAAAATTATGCTTTTCCTTTGGGAGTGGAATAGGGGAGGAGAGCAAAGCAACTGTTTATAAATCAGATGGAAAACATAAAGATAATCTTACAAGTTAAGGACATTTTGTTTCAGGATTCGCTAACAATTTAGGCACTACTGAAATGCCACCACGATGTGTTAACCAGTTGAAACACCTGTGTTGCACTAGGAAGCACCACATAAATGAGATGTCCCCAACTACAGTGATAAAACAGTAACTGGTCATTTACACATTCACTGTTCACACAGCAGCCATTATCAGGCCCCCAAAAGCTGTGGAATATTATTTCATGAAGCTGCATGTAGTGTTCAGTTTAGATAGCAACATTCACTGCCCTGAGGCAGAGCTGCAATTGCTGTGGATACCACAACTTAGAATTTGCCCACTTCTAGATGTGTAAATATCAGCTCCTACAGTGCTTTATTTTGTTTTATACTTTTAACTACCTGTGACTGAACATAATTACTTTTAGCAAGAGTAACATATTGAATTCCATTATAACCATAGTCTAGTAGACACCCCCTGACCTGCAGCGGGTACATTTCAAGACCCTCAGTGGGTGCTTGAAACCATGGAGAGCACCAAACCCCATACATATTGTTTTTTTCCTATACATACACACCTATGATAAAGTTTAATTTATAAATTAGGCACAGTAAGGAATTAACAATAATAATAGAACAATTATAACAATGTACTGTAATAAAAGTTATGTGAATGTGGACCCCCACCCCCACCCCTCCCTGTAACCGATCTGATAGGTGACTAATGGGCAGGATGTTCATACAGCCTGGAGAAACTGGACAAAGGAGTGAGTCATGTCTCAAGGGGGACAAAGTATGATGACACACAACTTAAAATTTATGAATTGTGTTATTTCTGAAATTTTCCATTTAATATTTTTAGACTGCTGTTGGCCATGGGTAACTAAAGTTATAGAAGGCAAAACTGTGGATAAGGGGGACTACTGTAAATGAATCTCAGTACTATTCATGTTAAGTCAATATTGAAGGTCTATAGTATTAATTTAAACTATGCAGTGTTAAAAAATTCCAGGAGTCAATATAGTTTTTTAATTCTTTCCTCTCTCTCCGTTTTATAGAAGGGTATAGTGGTTAAGAGCTCAGATTAGAGCATTAAACAGAACTGGGTTTGAACGCCAATTCTACCATGTGCCAGTTTTATATCCTTAGGCAAGTTATATAGCCCTTCTATTATTTCTATCCTTGTTTCTATAAAATAGAAATAAAAGAATCTTCTTCTTAGGAATACTGAGAAGAATAAGATATGCCTGACACACAGTAATTGCCTACTAAATATTAGCTGTTATTAAAAGGGGAATAAATAATAAATACATGACATATAAAACACACCTCAAATGTTTTAGGGTAATGTTACACAACTATGAGACAGTTTAAGAGTATATAGTCGTCATCCATTCATACTTTGTGTCTTGCAATACAATGTAATATTAAACATATTACCTATGAATTAAATACAGAATGTATTATCCACATTTTAGAAACTTGCGTAAAACCCAGTATTTGTTGTGCTTTACTACATACAAAATACTTTCATGGTAAAATGCCTTTGCAATGAGAAAACACATTAAAAATATGTAAACAACTAAATACTGTGTACAATCAAGTAAATGGCAAGAGGAGGCAAACACTATGGATTACCAGTTGAGGAAACTTTCAGAGAAAACAGATGTCAAGAACTATGAAGGGTCTATGATTTTACCCTACTTGAAATCTCATAAGTTAACCTACCATGGCTTCATGGATGCTAGCAGAAGAAACAAGACTCCTGGGTCAGAGATGAAAGACAGTTTATTACAGCAATAGCACTAGTTAGAGTACCAACCTTTCATTTACTGGTTCCTCAAATTATCACAAGGTGATGTGTAGAGGGCCAGGAGACACTGGCACACACAGAAGAAATCTGAATTTAGGGAACCCAAATTTTTTATATAGACAGAAAGCATGCCTGCTCATTGCTATGGATGGAGACACAATGCCTATCTTCTAAGGTTGGTTGCTGTACACACATCCTTGAAAGTATAGTCTAGAACAAGATGTATAAAAATGCAAGAAAACTATGGAGAACTATTTCTCAACAACAGAGTTTAACCTACGCATTGCCAAATGGTAGCATTTGTACGATTACTAGCAAACTGAACCTAGGAATATCATTAATAAAAGCCCTAGAATAATGTCTTCATTATTATGAAGTAACTAATAACATTAAATTCTATTAGATAAAAGAGTCATACCTGCTATATCAAGGATTAAATTATTTTTCAGTGTAGAACTACGTTCAACCAAATAAAAAAAAAATTAAGTGTAAAAGTTAAAAAAATTTGAGACAGACATGTAAGGTTTTTACTTCCCATAGACCCTTTCACGTAAAGCTATTTTTGGATGTGGTCCAGCAAAACCCATGAAATTCAATAATACAATGGACAGAACCCAAGGAAAGTCCTGGAATATGGTGAAAAGACAGCCCAAAGAAGCAAAAACCAGTTCACATTAGAGTAGCAAGATGGAAAGGTCTAAGATATCAATCTCCAAGAAAAAAAGAAATTAATAATTGGTCTGATATTTTGACCATTTGGGAAATATTCTGAAAAACCTGATACAGAGTATGTATGTGGGGTGTGGAGGGGTGTTAAAGTTATGAACAGAGAAAACAAAACCAATTTTTAAAAAGTCAAACCAATTAGCTCTAGGAACAACAAAAGAAAATTTGTAGGAGAGGATATTTAATCAGAGTGCCAACTAGGTTATGCAGTGAGCAATTCTTACATTACCATATAATGTGACACTGGTTTTTGATTTAGACTTTTGATGTAACAATACTGAGAGGAGAGGTACCTGGAAAGTAAAAGTGACACAAAAGGAAAACCTCTCATCCTCTGTAATGGAAAGTCAACAGATGTCATAAATCGTTTACTTAGAAACATGGAAGTAAATACCCAAACAAACATCTGCATAAAGGGAAACAGGACAGGGAACCAGGAGGAGTAGGACAGAGAGACTAACAGTTTTTATTTATTTTTATTCTGATTACATATTTGACAATCCCATTGAGGACAGAAGGGCTCTTTGGGTCCAACTCCACATCCACACTCTCGAGGCACCCATAGGGCACTTGGCATCAGATTTATACTTCACAGGATACAAGGAAGGAAACCTAGCTGGCCAGCAAGACAGCAGCCTGCTTTTGTCCTTGGGAGGAACAGTCTGCACAACTATCCAGGAGCTCTCTTTGTGGGTTCTCCAGACAAGAGCTCAGGTGCAAGGAAAGACTCTCACATCAGCTGGTTGCAAGCATTGCCCTGGCTTGCAAGTCTCTTGACTCAGAGAAGCCAGTATCTGTTACAACAACACCATGGCCATAACTGCTTGTCAGATATTCACAGTTTTTCAAGGCCAAATGCAATTTATCAGAGTTCACTTTTACCATACAAAAGTAGTTGATGGAAGTCTTTATCAGACTTCCAGAAAAGGGAAGCTAAAAAATAACCAAAGTTTAAATTCTCAAGCAGAAGGCAGAAAAGATTTTGTTAACACTTTATACCATATTTTATTGATGTAAGCAAAAATTTTTAAAAGATGAAGGAGTTAAAGGAGAGAAAAGAATTGACAGAAAAGTGAACATTTGATAAGTTTCTGTGAGAAGGATGAGTTTTAGATCAGGTTAGAAATTCATTTTAGACAAGTGGAAATAAAAGCATCATGTGAACCTATTGGTTCTCTGCTTCTAGTAAAAATTAATATTCTCACTCTCTTCCATAATACTAACAATATAAAGGCTAACTCTCAATTGAAAGACTGTCAACTGAAAAAGCCAACAGATTCTGAAATCAAAAGCATTCGCTGTTTAAGAAAATGAAATCTGACTAAACTCCTAATTACCTTTTTAATTTGAAAAATTACCAATTAGATTTTTTCTTACTTGAGTATGAACATCTTTTCTACATTCACAGATTTAAAAAAAAACAAAACAAAAAAGAGAGAGATACAAAAACTTAAGTGTATGCCACTGCAAAGAAGTACAGGATTTTAAATTACAACACTTAAAAGTTGAAACTGGCCTCCATCATTCACCTATTAACTAAGGGGGCAAATTCTGTACCTGATTTATTTAGAAAACAAAGAAAACAGAAGCACACTGCTTTACTGGAACATCATAAAACTTCATGTAGAAATCAATTACTTGTATATATCTACATTCAAACTCTGAGTTCCAAAGAAGTAATATTTTCAATATTTATTACTTGAAAAAAAAAAGTCTACAATTTTAAGAAATGATTTATCACTTTAAGGATATTTTATAAAAAACTAAAGTGATATCCGCCTACATACCCGCCTGCATACCTACTTTTGATTTTTGTCTAAGAAGCACAAAAGGAAATGAAAGTTCTGATGATACCCCCTTAAAATTTTTTCAATATTTTTCATCAAGTGTTTTTATAATTATTTTTAACAAAAGTAATTTAATTGGTTCAATTATATTGCTACAAATACGCTCAACTAAGTGGTCTTTTTCACACTCTTTAGAGTATCTCCAAGATACTCCAAACTTACACAAGAGACATGTAAACTATTAATAGGCTATAGTATCCCAGAAAAAGTATTTACTTGGATGCTGACAACAAGAGTTAAACCACTTTGGGGGTGTTCACATTTGATGGACTACAATTCCAAGGGGACTCTGTTTCCAAGTCCCCTAAGTGCCACAAATAAGATTCCAGAAGGCTTTTGTGTTAATGTTGCCGCTACTTGATTAATTGGTTAAATCTCCAGAGAAAAGTAAGTTCCCATCAAACCTGGAAAACAACTGAAAATATGTGGGGAAAGGGTACCTTACACCCAAAAATTATAAATCTGAGCAACCTTCCAAAGAATTAAATTCAGGAAATGTATAATACAATTTTACTTCGTGATCATTATATTCCACTAGACTAAAAGCACTTCTGAAAAAAATTTAATTCAAATACTTTTAAGGTCAGACAATATCAGATAATAAACAAGACCTTTTAAATTAAAAATATCTTCTAAAGTAAAAATACGTGGGGGAAATTAATAGATGTTATACTTTTAAATGCAGTGCCATTAATTATAAAACTGTGCTCTACAGAACCCAGAACTCAACATCAAATATTTTGGATTATATGAAGAATAATTCAGTACCTGCGATGCTGAATAGTACATGTGAGCTTTATCCCCTCAACCAGATTCCTAAACTCTCATCTGAAGCTAATATTGATCAAATGGAACAGCAAACATAGCATTTAACACAGTCCATGAAATTTCCATTTAACACAGAAATAAAACATTTTCTGTTTTGAAATACACACAACATGACTCCACACAACCCAAGGCAAGAGAAGAGTCTATAACAAAAAAGCAGATGGTGCTGATTCATGGAAGCTATCTAACCACAGAGAACAACAAAAAGTATATATCTTTGCACTTGTTACACACAGAGTGGAATCTCAAAATTAAGTTCCAAAATGTAAGTCTGCTTCTCATAGATTATGAGAATTTCAGGGCAAGAAGTACTATTATTGGAAGATATCTAGTCCACTATCCAATCATCTACCGGAATCTTCTTCCCTTCTTCCATTTTTCCTGTGTCCATGATACACAAAGGAAGCCTTACACACTGATGCTTACTAGGAATCACTGAGTTCTTCAGTAACTAAGCCCAGCAGCTCACCTGGCATCCTCTGCCTCACTCCTATCCTCTCCCAAACAGATGAGTTTGCAAGTATCTATCATGACTTCAGCAATACTAAGGCACTTGTACATGAAGTGCGGCTGCACTATTCACAGTCCCCCACACACTCTAAAGGCCAAACGGAGGCTCATCAGGTAATGTGATTTTAATCAGTCTGATTAATCTGGTTTCAGATGTGGCTTGTTTCCCATAATAACACCAATTTGTTTTCTTTGGAACATTCCTGAAAAAAATACTCTGACTTATAGATTGTTAAAATGTACAGATTTTGTAATCTGACCAATCTTGCTTTTCTAACAATAACATTCTAATCCTTATTGAGGAAATTTTAAAATGTTTTATTTTGGGAGTGAAATAAGTAATACATGGGTTAAGTAAATAATGCTTACCTTACTCATTGGTACATTAAAAAACAATATATAACTTTTCATTCAAAAAACCAATTTCCCCTTGGCTTAAAAATGATTTCAAATTAATAACTGATTCATTAGGATAGGAACTAAATTTTTAAATAAACATTTATTTAAATCAATAACAAATAAAAAATCTAAACAAATATTTCCTGCTAGTAAGTGCAGATCCCTTCTTAAAAGGACAAGAAACCTACAAATTTTAAAATCTATAACAAAAAATAAAAATGATCATCGGTGGTATGTACTGAGGATTTATGATGTGCCTGTTACTAAGTCCACTTCTTTCATCCTCAATACAACCTTGATTTTATCGTTAACACAATCCTTAAACATATTTCAATAAACAAAACATATGGGACTTTTAATGAATCAAGTATGTTCAGTCTTTTTTCTAAACTTAACTGAGCAACATAACCACATGACAACTTCTGAATGATTTGAGCATAGTGTTGTTTGGATAACAGAGCTGTGTTGTTGACATGCAAAATATTCGTTAACAAAGCTTAATGAAGATTCTGCATGAAATTACATCCAGAAACATACTGGACCCACCCAGCATGTGTAAAGGTTAATGACCAAACTGCCTCTGCCTAGCCCTTATCCATCTCACCAGCCCTACTTTCTTAATCTGAATTTAAAAAATAACTTTATTTCATAAGTTTGCTGTGATGGACTCATGGATATCTCTAATGCAAAGCACTTTATATATAAAAAATTATAGCTATTTAGAGAAAATAGAATTAATTTTACTAAACACTTAGAACACCACAAGCCGTGTGCGTATTTGTTTTATAAATTTTCATTTTAGGAGAAACAAAAGGATCTTACCAGTGGCAAGACTATAAGTGATTGTTACTATGTCTTTACAACATTAAGTGAGGAGAACATCTTTTAGAAATAAAGAAAGACTATTCTTATTTTTTTTAGTCCTGACAATACTTTTTATAAATTATTTTTCATTGCATAATATCATTATATTATAATTTCTCTAAATAGTGACTTTGCAAAGAGTCAAGGGCCTAGAATGAAAACGACATTATAGGGAAGTACAAAGATGGAAAGAATTGTTCATTGATATTGATGCAAATCATTTTAATCAGTCCTAGAAGTCAAGTAGAATGATTTTTTTTAAAAGCCAATGTTTTGGTGTAATATTCTGAATGGCAAAAAAGTTTAAGATGAGAAAAAGACTGGCAAGATGCTATATCAAATAAATTAGATAACTAGAGGAAATTTCAGTTAACAGAACCAAAGAAAGAACGAGGAGTGAAGAAGAAGAGTCACACATGGCAAGTTCATCATGGGGCTCTGCAGTCCACAAAAGCCTAACAGGGCTTTCAATAGGTAGCAAGATACACATTTTACCGTGTTTCTTGATGATAAATACGTATTTTGCTATTATTAATTTTGAAGGGCCTTATAAGTAAACACTTTGCAATCCCAAGTCCTACACCTCATTATCCTAAATTATTAATAAACAAGTAAAGAGCAACACATGAGTCCTATAACAAAATCCACTCATGTAAATATGTGTTAGAGTTTGAACTAGTTTATTATATTCCAAGACAATATTATAATTTCACAAATAAAATGTGGTCATTAACTTACTTGAAACCAATAAATAACTTGGATTAAGTAAATAGTTTCCAAAAGGAATCTTGCTTTCACTCAACTTTCTAGTTGAATTAATGAAGCAAAAGCTAGTGGCTAGATATGAGGATCAAGAGCTGGTATTCTCTCAAACAAAATGAAACTATTAACATGTTCCACACAAGCTACATAGCATTGATAATGAGTCTGAATGCTCGATTTTAAATAATGGTTCAAAAGTTTATAATAAATTTAGAGATTAACATTAAAGAAAACTAGCTATGTATTACTGCACTGTCATTAAAGTCCAGAATGTGATAAATGCCAGACGAAAATCAAGATATTAAACAAAGACGCTAATTTAAAGTATTAAACATGTGTTATATTTGGTATGGCACCTTAGCCTGGGGTTAAAAACATGGATTATGCATACAGAATGGTTTTGAAAAATTATGCAACTTCTCTGCCTCAGTTTACTCATTTATAAACTGGGAAAAATAATAGTGTCTACTGAGTTTCTGTAAGGATTAATGAGTTAATCCATGCAAAATATTTGTAATACTGCCTCACAACTATTAAATAATAGATGTTAAACACTGCCTTCTACATAAAGAAAATAAAACTTGATTTATAACATCATTTGGTTTTAAAAACAAGTCTATCTCCTTTCTTTCATAGAACTAAAGTGTAGTTATAGTAATTAAGGTCTGCCATGTTCTCTAAGACAACAATGTACAGATATGAGATGACTTCCACCTTTTCCACCTTACCTTTGGTATTTTCTTCTAGTCCTTTGAAATCATATAGGTTTTGTTTATACAGTCATAGTAATAAAATATATTTTAATTAATGTATAGTTTTATTTCAAAGTTTATAGAAACCACTTTTATAATTTACTATTTCACCAATTCATTTATCCGAGCACCCTTTAAAACTCTAGTAATTATGGATTTCTAAATAAAATATTTTAATATTTAGGTTATTTTCTTTGAAAGAATCTAAAACAAAATGTTTCAAGTGACATGATCATTTTAAGATGCTTGGTGCCAAATTACTTTCTAAAAGGACCAAAACAATTGATATCCCTAGCAGCCTCGTATCAAATTGTCCATATAATAGCTTTCTTTGTCTGTATTGGAAGACGATTCTCCACCAGACTCCTGAATATTTGCATGTCTTGAGAACAGAGATAGTATCTCCCTCTCAAGCGAGGGGTAGGCACTCTAACTGCCCACGGTAGAAGAGCCAAGTTTCCACAGCTTGGGGTTCCTCTCATATAACATAAACCACAGCGCGTGCAGGCCTCCCTCTGGGCCCATTGGCAATATTTCCATGGGTTTTGGGGTGAAGGAAACTGAACCAAATATACTGACACTTGTAAGACTTGCTGTGCTCAAAGTAAATAAAATTGTTCATCTCTGACCCAGAGTCTCATGTCTTCTGTCAGCATCCATGAAACTATGGCAGGCTCACTTGTTGGCTTGCAAACAGGATAAAATCTTCTCAGTTCCTGATGGCTGCCATGACCCCCCAAAACACACACACACACACACACACACACACACACACACACACACGCCCGCCCGCCCCATGCCTTAGTTAATCTGACCAGCAAGAAGTTTTGTTGCTTTTCTATTTGAAATTAAGATTACTCATGAGGCTGAATATATCATGTTTGTGAAATGGTTACATATATTCTTGGTTCATTTTCATCTTATGTAAAGTGGAGGTGGCATTAATACAAGAGAACGGTGCTTTATAAAAGCAGTGTGCTCCTTTCCTTGCCTTCCTTCTCGCATTAATAGGGACACATACTTCACTTTCTGCCACTTTTCCCTTCATTCATGCCCCAAAAGATATCAACTATTTGCTCTAAGGTATAACCTTTAGAACTATTTCCAACCCAAAACAGTCTGGAGGAAAGGACTATTTAGGAGTGATGATTGCTTAGAATGTCCATTTCAACACACTTACTAAAATTATTATTAAAATTTCTTGAATCAGAGAAATAAAATAAATGCTGGGAAATCATTTCATTAGATTTAATAACCACATCATTTGCTTTTGATTACACAATCTGATCTAATTATGTCAGTACTTTTGGTTTCCTCAGGTTGTTCCCTTGGGATACAATTAAATCCAGAATTCATGATTTGCAAATGCACTAAAAAACTTCAGCTCATTTTATATGAAAGATTGTCTTATCAACATTTACCAGAAAGAGATGCCTTCAGAGTAAGAAATTCCTTCAATTTTTAGTATAAAATGAATGCATAAATGATATATAGGGCAAATAAAAAAATATATAACACAACAGATAACAGCTACTTTCGGTTAAAAAATTAAAGTTTTGAAATATTTATTTAGGTCATAATCATGTGTAGAAACTGATTTACTTCTGAAATATTCAGATAAAAGAGAATCAATTTTTCTGTTTATTTGTTCTCCAAATGATAGACAAGGCTGAACTGGAGTACCAGTGGAATTTTTTCTCTTGAAAAAAGTTTACCAGGCAATACCTCAATTAGGTAGAAAACAGACTTTGTAATAACAAACTAAAATAAATTTTAACTTTTTAGACAGTATTTTTTTAAAACAGCCACAACACCCATCCATTTAATGCCATCACTCCAGTGTGGACAAGTTTAAGGTGCATGAAAAATGTGCAGTATCTACAGATAAAGACAAAGCAATGGGAAATACATTCAGAAGCTTTCACATTTTTCCAGTAAAGTCAGCTCAGCCTTTGTTATTCAGATTAGTGCTCCAAGGCCCAAAGCTACCTTTTTTCCCTTATTTGAGAAATCTTTTGAATACCAAATACTGTTTCCTATTCAAAACCTGGAATCTGTCATTAGGCAATTTCTAAAATAAGTCTCTTAGCTCTTTCATCCTGATTCTCCTTTCTCTCTGTGATCCCTCCCTTGCCTGATTCACAGATCTGTATCAGTAGGTTGTATTTCTCAGGCTCTGGCCACCTCTTGGAAATTAAATGGGAAACCCACTTCTCATTTGGCCACACTACTTTGTCTTTGTTCTCTGTCATTTTGAAAATCATTTCTACATATGAGAATTCTTTGTAAAAATAGAATTGCAGGTTTCGTGCCTGTAAATATTTTTGAAGGTAGCAAGTCAAATATTAATAAAATTCCAACTTCTTGAAGGAATTATTAAATGATGCTAAAGTCAAAGCAGTTGAGTCACACATAACTGACTAGATCAAAGAGATGTGCGGTTACAGGCCTTATTTCTTCTGACATGGTAAAGAAATGCTATCAAGACACAAATCACATTTTAAAAATAGAAACTCATATATTGTACTCCATATGCCTAAGGAGAGTCCTGCTACGGTACCTGTATCTTATACTTAAAACTCTATGAGACCGTTAACAACAAAACACCCCAAAGAACACTCAGCCCTGCCTTACTTCTACATAAGACTGGAAAGTTTGAAAGGGTCAGTTTTAAATCACAACCTCAGGTCAAAATCCTGGGGTTTCTATCAAAGTAATGTCACTAAGAAAGCAGTGGGAAAATGTAACTTAAAAAGACCTACCAAAGCACCTTTCTAATTACAGGTCTTCTTGGGGCTTAGAGAAGAGAGGGCTGGGGGTGGGCAAGCAAAGCAGGTAGACCCCGACACGCAGAAACCCATTTGGGATAACCAAGAGTTTGATTTGTCAGATTAAAGACAAAAGTTGATGCAATAAATGGACTGTCAAAGTAGTGACTTGGAAGAATAACAAACAACTTCTAGGAACCAGCATGAAGATGTGATAATACAACCAGGAGTGCGCTGATAAATGTCTAGCAACTGGCTCTGGAAAGAGGGGAAGAGAGGGGAAGGGAGGGGAGGGGAGGGGAGGGGAGGGGAGAAGCAGAGAAAATGCAGGAATGAGAAAAAGAGAGAGAGAGATTCCAGTCTCCAAGAACCCCGGGGCTTTGTTTTTGAGAGGTTTCTCTTCTTTTAATTCTCTTTTAATGAAATTTGAGGGAGGGGAGGGGAGGGGAGAAGAGGACCTGATTTTACAGTGCTTGCCAGTACCTGTGATACACACTGCCGCCATGGCAGAACAGAGTTGGGAAAAAGACATACACACCATGAGGGAGGCTCCAACTACATGAGTGATTACTAACGTGGGATTGAGTACTATTGGAAAGAAGAGTACTTAAAAGAGTAATAAATAAAGGATCTCAAGAATATAAAGTATCAACACTTCTTTGACACTTAATCATACTTGGCCAGATTACTGCTTAGTTTTATTTTATATCCTAATAGGACTATTTATCTATCAGATGTTTAAATATTATTCGAACCAACTAATAAATGAAGTACTATCAACCAATGAACATATAACAAGCATCACCACCACTCTAACAGCAAAAGATAATTCTTATCTAAAACTGAACCTGAATTGCATAAAAGGCCAGTGAGAAAGAGAGTAGCACTGCAGTGCACTGCTACCTCTGTGGCACTTACGTGAGACTGGAGAAAGGCATCCTCTTGGAGGGTTCATAGCTGGGGGTGCAGAACACAGGTTGCATTTTACCCCAATTCTCCTTCTCAGCAAGACACTTAAAAACAGTGGCCTTGAGAATAATATTGCTTTTCAGTGTTTACTAATTATACCTGTTAAGTGCATACGTTCTGAACAAAAAGTTTTATCTTATGGATATTGTAAACATTTTAAAGAACTTTATATGAAGCAATTACCTCTGAGAATAAAGATGGTTAGGAACAGAGAAAATATTTGTTGAGAGTGGTAATAATGTTAAACATCTTCGTAAAAGTGCCAGGAACTAGATATGTGCTGACCCTGGTTACAAATAGAGGACTGTAGCTATCAACCATCTGAATCATGAAATACATGTAAATCTACATGTAAATCATACTCAAAAGAGAGCTCCTTGCGAGCAGGGCAGGTGACCTGGAAAGAGTACAAACAGGCATTACCAGCACCACAGGTGTAAATGCGAAAAGGTTTACTGGAAAAGATCTCACAGACAGGGAAGGAGCAGACATAGCTGGACTAGATGCACCACTGAAAGGGGTCCAGGAGAATGGCCCCATCCCTTTGACACTTTAGACATTTATAAGAAGGGCAGGGGAGAAGGTGCAGAGACCATCGTAAATAATGAGCAAAAAGAACTTCCTAATCAAATGAGGCCAGGTCAGAAAAAGGCAGCCTGCCGAGAGGTAAGAAGTACTTCCAGCAAGCAAACTCAGCAAATCATTAAGCATGCTTCTAAAGGCCAAGCTGTCCTCAGGCATCTTTGCACTCAGGACATCTAATTCGGTTCCCATTCCAGTGTTCTAAACTTGAAGTTTAGATCTCCTGAAATGCTCTGGAGTACTAAAGTAACGACCTAACGCAAAATGAAATTGAAAACGTGGCAAGAACCTGACAGATATTAACACTGACATCCATTTGCTGGAAACAATGTAGAAAGTGAGATTATAAACAAGTAGAAGTGGCTGCAGAGGAAATAGCACCTGAGTTTGAGGCCTTATATTCTTTAAAGATCATAAGTTGGAACTGTGAAATACTTTTTACTTCAAGAACTGCAATAGCTACATTCAGATAAGTATGAATTTACTTTGCAGTTTAAAAGACAAAAGAATTTGAATTACATAGTTTCCTCTTCCCAAAATTTTTATTTTGAAAAATTTCAAATCTACAAAAAATTGAATAAATATGCTCAAAACAATATAACCGTTACCTAAATTCACTAACTACTAACATTCACCTTTACTCTCTTATATGTTTATTATTGAATCTTGGAGATTAAGTTTTTATTGATATGCTTAAAGGTGACTTAAAGATAGTAAATTATTTTCAAAAATAGAAAATGGAATCCAATTTTCTAGGTTTATTTTAAATTTGGAGGAACTTTTATGAGGAAATGATGGCAGCACATGTCTTAATTTTCAATTACCACTTGCACTTATTTCTGTCCAACTTTTCTGATGTTTTAAGCGGGTAGGAAGGGAGAGAGAGAGAGGGAGAGAGAGGGAAGGAGGGAGAAAGAGAGGAAGAGAAGGGAGAAGGGTGAGGGAGAGAGAGAGGGAGAGAGAAGGGGTTGGGGATTAAGTTTAAATTGCAAAAGATTAGAAATTTAGTCCCAGAGATTCTGCAATTATTTTTCAATACAGTACAAATAAAAATATCCTTGGTTTCACAGATTACAATATAATTTTATAAAAGTTTTCACAGAGGTAAATGACTAATGACCCATCTAAAAAGGATAAGGTTTGGTCTTTCAGGGAATGTTGAAAGCCTCAAGGCAAGTCTAAAATCAAATTAGAAAGAATAAATATATAACTTTTGTTTAGTAAAAGCATACTTAACTAAAGGTTTTCTGAAGTCTATAAAAATAAATATATTTCACAATTGCACATTTTCCAAGATTTGGATGTACTAATTCCAAAAAAAAAAAAAAAAGTATAATTTTACAGGCTAATGGATCATGAACAATGAAATTCAAACTCTTCAAGAAAGTGAAGTACCATGGATGGTGCTTATTATATATTCTTTATTTTGGACATTTTCCACATTCTTAATGGGAATGTTAAATAAATGTGATTCTACCAAACTTAATCTTTTGTCTCATAAATGGAAGCAAATAAATTAAAGGTGTATTTAAATACCCATGATTACCACACTTCAGAAAATCATGTGATATGTTATTAATGTTTAATTTACCAGCCTTTATTGAGAACCCACCTTCAAATGAAGGCACTAGACACAAAGACATTCAACTGGTGTGTCCATTTTCAGGGGGCAAGTGATTCCAACCCTTTCCTCTGAAAGTGCATCAAACTGTTTAATAAAAGACACTGTGCATTTATAAAACTGAATATAAAAAATTTTGAATTAAAATATTTAAATCGATCTTCAAGTAATTTGTAAGGCTGTTGGGTGTTGAAGCAAGAATGGCAGAGAAGTAATGCAAAGAAATATTATTTAAAGTAAAGGACACCAAACAACCTCAGTTTTGGAGTGTATGTGTCTGTTTAGTAATTTTTTAAAATACTATAGGGGGTTTTTTCCCCACCATTAAGTCATCTTATAAAAGATTAAACTAATGCCAAAGTACATAGAATAAAATTTGGAAGTCTCATTTCACCTCTACGATTCTTCTCCAAGACCCCTCCTTAGAATTAATCATGGTTGCAATTTAGAAAACATTCCTTCAGTTGCCTTTTTATGACTATAAATGCATAATATGTTCATATACTCGGGTGTAATTTTCATATGAAATATATTATACATTCTCTATGAAACTTTTTCTTTTGATTTAACAACATACCTTGGAAATCTTATACTGTCATCTCAATTGTTTTAATGGCTAGAGTATCCCATAGTACAAATATAAAATAATTGGTATAGTCATTCCTCCATTAGCAAACATAGTTAACTTGTTTCTAGTATTTTTCTAATGCAACAATTAACATACTTATCCATGTGCAAATATTTGTGTAGGCAATCTTCACATTAGAGAAAATTTTAAATCATAGCTATTGCTAAATATACTTTCTAAAAGGCTTCATCAATTATATTCCAAACTACAGTACACAAGTGTGCATACTGGGCCTCATTCTTAAGGACAGGAATCTTCTTTTTGACTAGGCGATGGTCATCGCCTATCCCAGTTTGTTATATACTGTATATGTGCAAAAAGTCGTTTGGAATTGAAGCGAGACACTTTACATGTGAATATTCACAGAAAGAAGATATATAGATTACAACTGGCAACTTAAAATGTATATTTGTAACATTTATGTAGCATTAACTCCCACAGTTTGACCTGCTCTCTCAAATGGTGACATTCAAAAACATACATATTTTAACTTTGTTCAACATGAATTTTGTTACTCCTTAATCGATAATTTTAAAATGTGAAATACAATTTATCTTTTCAAAATGATCCCAAGGAAAAGTTTAATCTTATCTAGTATATATTAGTTCTTGATATTATTAATTTCTATGAATCATATAGAGCTGAAAACGTGGCATTCATTTTTTAAATTGAGATATAGCTGACCTGTAACATTACATTAGTTTAAAGCATACAACATTATGATTTGAGATTTGCATGTATTCTGAAATAATCACCATAATATGTCTTGATAGTTAACATTCATCACCCACAGTTATTACATTTTCCTTTCCTGTGATGAGAACTTTTAAGATCTACCCTCTTGGAAAACTTTCAAATATACAACGCAGTCTTATTAACTATAGTCACCATGCTGTACATTACATCGCAGGACTGTTATTTTATAACTGGAAGTCTGTAACTTTTTCACCTTCACCCATTTTGCTAACCCCCATCGCTGCCTATCATAACCACCAACCTTTTCTCTGTATCTATGAGTTGTTTTTGTTTCTATTTTTTTCTAGATTCCACATACAAGTGAAAGCACATATTTATTTTTCTCTGTCTGACTTATTTAACATAATGCTCTCAAGGTCCACCTATATTGTTGCAAATGAAAAGATTTCCTTCTTTTTATGGCTGAACAATATTCCATTGTGTGTGTATATTTAAGTTGGACACTGACAGTTAAGTTGTTCCCAAGTTTGGGCTATTAAAAACAATGATGCAACGAACATGGAGATGCATATATATTTTTGAGTTAGAGATTTTGTTTCCATGCTTTTTCAAATTCAACTCATGAGCACATGAACCACTACCCCTTGGGGCGGACACTGAGCACAATCTGATAAAGTGAGAACCTGACAGAAGCCATGAACCTTTTCTTAGAAGCAAGCTCATAAAAAAAAAAAAAAAGTCTTCCTTATAAATTCAGGGAGTCCTCATCCATCTATCAGCTTATTTATTTATTCGATGACTGAATGTCTATGACGTGCCAAGCACTGTCCTAGGCATCTGAGACACAAGTTAAGAAAACAAATGATATTTCTGCTTTTTCTGAAACTTACATATTAAAGGCAGAGACAGAAAACATACAATAAATGTAATAAGTAAATTATATGTGTGTAAGAAAAGGCTATTAAAAAGAGTAAGGTAAGGTGAACTAGGAATGCATTAAGTGTGAAAAGTGGGGATGAAATAGGGGCAGTAAGTTAAAGATGTAAACAGAAGTGTCAATGAGAAGGAGAGTCCGGCAAAGATGTGAAGAGCTGGCAGACTTGAGCATGGAAACGTCTAAGGAAAGAGCATTCCAGGCATAGGACAAGACCCTGCTCATGCCAGGAAGAGATCTCACAGATTTCCCAAAACACATCCAAGAACACCCACCCCACCCCTGGGAATATCAGTTTATGGAGAATCTATCTTTGTCCATGCAATTACAGTAAACTAAATAATAGCATGGGTTTTAGAGCTAGAAAGCCCTAAGTTTGAACATGTTATACGTACTATGTGACCTTTAGCAAGTTATATGACTTAAGACTCATGTTTCCCATCCACAAAATGGGAATAATAATGCTAAACTCTGCCTCACAGGTTCTGTATAAGGACAATGCATATAAAGAGCATTGAGGACCTAATACACATAATAATGGTTATGGTCAACAATACTGTTTTATAACTTCAGAGTTGCTAAGAAACTATATTTAATTGTTCTCACTACAAAGAAAAAATGATAATTACATGATGTGATAGCAATGTCAGCTAATGCTACGGTGGCAATCATATTGTAATATATATCCATGTATTGAATCAACACTTTATACAACTTAAACTTACACAATGTTATACACTACTTAAATCTCAATAGTACATTCATAAATATATAAATGTGTCCTTAGTTTAAAAAAAATTTAGCAGAATAAAATTCAAGAAATGATAGTTCATATAACTATTAACCAAAAATTACCCTAATACAATAGAGAGATGCACATATACACAGACAAACACACACACACAAATACACGCACTCGCTCTTGAGGTTTACAAAAAAAAAATCCAGCCCATATTTTTATTTTTAAAATTGTTTTTATTAGGAGTATCAAAACTTGAGTTAAATTATGTAACAATTACTGAGGTTTTCCAGACAACCAGATAACCTTAAAATCAAAATGATTTTTTAAAATTTATAGAATTGTTATTATATTTCAAATAATAACAACCTGGAAAATTAAAAAGTTCCTTAACATAAAGAGAGATTTCAACAGAATCATTTGGAATAAGAATCAAGCCCAATATTATTTAATATATTCACAATAATCTGTTGGGGAAAAAAACAAGAAGATATATTGCAGTAATACAAAATCATTTAGATCAATAGAAAACAAAAGCGTCTTTGCAAGACTCCAGAAGGAACTAATCAAATATGAAGCATGATGAAATCTGGCTTATTAATAATGCAAAGTAATCAAGGTTCTCTTTAACTTTAAATTTTGAACAAACAGCCCTATCAAATGAGCAAATGGCTTTTCCCATCAGCAGGCAAGTAAGCAACAATCCCTCCTGTCGTTTAAAAATAAATAAATACTTTCCTCGTTTCTCTTAGGAGTCCATGTTTTTTACTTCCCATTTGTTCCTCAACCCCACTAGAAATCTGATGTATGTCCCTCCATTCTACTGAAATTGCTCAGAGCCATTTTAATGTCTCAATTACAGACAATCACATCTTGATTATTACCAAGAGCAACTGATTCTACCTCCTAATATCTATCCAGTTTATTCTTTCTATCTCCACTGCAACTGCCTGTTTAGGACATTTAGGACGTTGCTTCTTATTCTTCTAATCAGGCTTTCTCTTCTCAAATTTATTTTCAGTATACTTTAGTGGTTAAAAAAACATGTATTTTGAACGAATTTCACCCCTCTTCTCCATCATCAATATTGTCTCCAAATGTTATATTTGGATACTTTCATATCCTGGGCCCAATTTAAATTCTAGTATCTATCTTGTCCACACATGAACACTAAACTCTCAACACACCAGATTATTCACGACAAAAAGCTACCTGGCTCTAGCAGGTTACCACTGGAATCCTTCAAGACCCAAAGTGAATACCATCTACTTATTCAAAGCAGTCCTAGCGTTTTGGGTAGAGTCCCAAAACATCTGCTTGTCACATCCAGTAAAACATTCACCTGATGCCTTTCACCCACTTCATCACAAGGACAACAATCCCCATCTTCTGCTGACTCGGGCGACTCTAAGGTACCTGTGACCAGAGGCGGAATTATTTTGGTCAACACTTGAGCACCAGTGCCCACAGTCAATACTACAGAAATAACTGAACGAAAACAAAAGGGCAATTTTAGTATTATATTCTCAACTGTAGAATAAACTGGCTTTGGAATCAAACTCAACTATTTTTAACTTATATCTCCATCACTTGCTAGGTAGGTAAGACTATGCAAGTAGTTTAGTTAAAAAGATGAGCTTCCACATCTTTAAACAGAAATAGTAATGCCTACCTCACCCACAGATTATGAATGGTAAATGCTTAGCACAAATCCTGATGCATAGTAAACATTCAACGAATTGAGTTTTTTCAATGTTTGTAGCATTTCAAACATGAATATTAACCAACTGAAAAAACATTCAACAGGAATCCACCTTCTGCATACTCTTTTTGGCTTACTCTATACCAAAATGACCCTTTGAAGAAAGGATTCTTTTTCAAAAAAGAAATAAAGAGAATAAAAATAGTTGTAGTGCTACAGAATCCACTTCTATAATTTAAATAAGCAACTTGAGTATCAATAATTACATGATTATTTTTAAATGTTTAATTTTTAAATCTTTTCTAAGTAACAATAACAGTACATTAAGTTTAAGAACTAAAATTAAATAAATATTCATGCTGTACAAATGAATGTTCCTCTTTGCAAATGTACCTCACTCACAGTGTGAAGAACGTGGAAGGCCCTCAATAAGTTCTAGCTAAGAGATCACTCATAACCATGGGGAGGAGCAAAATGAGGTCAATCCAGAGCATCTTGGAGGAGGGAAGGGGTGTGGCAACCATATGGCACAGGAAAGAAGAAACATACACCCTATATCAGCATATGGAAGCAAGGGAGAGCTGGGAAAGGAGTTGGAATATATGACACAACCAGAAAAAGTTAGGTGGGAAACTCCCCAAAATGTGCTTCAGGCAATAAAACCACTTCCCAGCGCACCTCTCCGACTGCCCCAACTTTCAAGATAGAAAGCATAATTAAGGAAGTACCTCTCCCAGCTCCACTTGCCCCCAGTTATTATGAAATTTTAAGTTAGTGTGATTTTCAGGAGTATTCTTATGAATAAGCCTATTAAGTTCAGAGACAACACAAAGAGCCCTAAGTCACCAAAATTTCCTCTACTCACAAATACCCATGATTGCTTCACTGCTCAAGATGCCTAAAATTCTACAAACTGCTTTTATTTCAAGCATTAAGTTTGGATGTGCAGGACAGAAAAGCACAAATGAATTATTCAAAATAAAGATGAAAGTGATGTGGCCCTCCACTGTTCAGATGGAAGGAGGAGGCTGCCATATAGAAGCTCCCAGGGTAAAGAGGGCAGAATCCAGCCAGTGGACAAAGGGACCAGGCAAGGATAAGAGGTGCTGGCTCTGCTAACTCAATGGTGAGGGAAGGAGGGCAAGAACTAAATCTATTCTACAAAACTTATAAACTAAAAGAAACTGTGCCGAAACATTAAACTAAAGAATTTTATGTAATCTTACACACACACACACACACACACACACTAAAAATAACTATGGAAAAGCCGATGAAAATCGGTTAACAATGCAAAACATTGAACCAATGAAGGAAACAAATACAGCCGAGGCTGGGATTAATAAGAAAAAGAATGCAGAGCAAATAATTCTTTAAAAATCAAAGAGTATATGTAGAAATTTTATTTTAGAAGATATCGTCTTACTTTTTAGAATCAGACAAAAGGCTTATATATTTAACTTAAAATGTAAAGATTCTAAATGAATTTGAAATACAAAACATCGTAAAAATTCCCTTTATACTTTAGAGCCAAAAATTAATACAGTACAGAACCTGAAAAAGACTATTAGTTTGAATGAGAAAAAGAACTAGCAAAATCTCAGAAGCTTAGAAAGCAAACACATATATGTGCTGGCTAAAGTATTTATGCACTGAGGTAACTGGAATATGTTCACGAATTGAAGTTCTAGTTATGTTTACTTTAATCTAGATATCTCTTTTAAATTTAAAACATCAAGCTAGATGAGCAGCACTATAGCCACAAGAAAACAAAAACATTTACAAGTAAATTGTTTTGCTTACGGAACAGAAAATTAGTCATAATGCTAATACTTATTAAGAAACATTTTATTTAAAGTGTTTACAGTTCTAGTACTATCAAAAAAAAATATGCTGATTGTCTATCTTGGCTTTATTTTTGTAATTATCAAAGGATTTTAACAATATATATAAAACTTTATGAAAAGCGTAACCACCTAATACATGTGGAAAATACAAAAAGAATACTGATTATATACTAAGAATTTGTTTTGAATATAAATAATCATAATCTAGAATTTATAGCATTCAAATAGACTGTTGTATACAATTTACTTATTATTCTATCCAATAAGGCCTTATATTTAAAGATACAAAACAGGTTGGGTTCCTAATGAGTAGAACAGGACCACAGAAAATTTGTAGCATTCAGGAGGACATGGTGAGTGGCAGAGAACAACAATAAATATTACATTAGGTTTTGATTAGCACATTATATAATTAAAATAACTAACATTTATTGAATATTGAGCTACATAATTTTATCTAATCCTTACTAAAGTCTATCAGAAAGGTTCTATTATCTATCACTTTTACAAATAAGAAAACTGAAACAGGAAAGTCAAATCAATGTGACCAAGGTCCCACAGCTAAGGGCAACAAAAATCTAACTTTTTCTGGGTCAAGAGTATAAAATGTTACCATTGTGATATGATCATTAAAGCTATTAGGAAGAAAGAGGCAATGTCTCCAATTGTTCAGATGAAGAAATGGCAGCTGGGAGAGGTCAGACTCATAAATCCCTCAGAGGGAATCCAATCTAAGCCTCTGACTGTGGGCACATGACCCTACTTCCTCATAAGGAGGGAACAACGAAACATCTTACTCACTGTAATAAAAACCGCATCCAAGTAAGGTGACAAAAACTGGTATATTGTAGAAAGATCATTAACTGAAATAAATGGTTTGGATTTCCTCAAGATTTTACCACAATTCTTTTTTCCATAGAGACTTTTGGAATATTTGTTTTCATTAAGTAACATTTCAGTCCAGGTTCAGCTCTTCCAAGAAACTAAAGATTAAGCAGTTTATTCAAGATTCCCGTTAAGAATTATGAACTAGGATCCAATTTTGTTCTACCTAACATCCCTGTTCCAAATACTCCATTTTTAAGCACGGTGATGTCCTAGAGCAAGCTTTCAATATACAGGTGATCAGAGACTGAATTAAGTAATGACATACTGCTGATTCAAAAGGTGGGGGTCACCTGAGGCAGAAGAAATAGAATATTTATTTGAAAGGAAGGCATGAGATCATAGTAGGAGACAAGGCCTAAAAAAGTTCAACTGGAATTTGGGTTGCAGAGTGCATAGTTTACCAAGCTGATGAGTTTAATTTTAAATCAGAG
>NW_006435766.1:1216252-1231525 GCF_000325575.1 Pteropus alecto
AATTGGTGGCTTGAAAGATTAAGCAAATAGGAAAATGCAGAATTGATTAAAGAAGGAACAGATGGTAGAGGAAGACAAATATTACATCAGTCCAGTTAAAAGGAATATGGCTGAAATTAGGACAGGTGCTATGAAAGTAGAAAAATATATAATACCTGGCAATAGATAAAACATGAAGGAGTAGAAAGAAGAGAAAGGAACAAGTATGAACCCTGGAAAACTCATGGCAAAATTACAAGAAATAAGAAAATCATAGACAATTAAAATTTTCTAGGTCTAGGAAATATTTGGCAATTAACTACGCACAATTTCACAGGAGGTGAGGTCATTCTGGCTTACGGAGGCTGCAATGTATTACACAGCCAGATGGCAAGTCAGGTCCAAAACAGAGAGATTCAACTCACACTGCCCTTCAAAGTAGGGACCATTCCCCCTCTTCTACATTAGGGAGAATGTGAAATACAGTTCAAAGACTTCTAAACAGAAGTAATCTGCTAGTATCTGTGGGCAAGTACAAGGCTCACATGATGGGAACAGAAACGAAAAGGTCACACCAAGGAAGAAAATAAAAAACCCAAGCTACAGAAACAACCTGCAGGCAAAGCAGAAAGGAAGACAGTTCTGTAAATAATACGAGTGACCTCAGAAATGGAATGTCAGAGAAGCGAAGAGGGAATTTTCCAGAGACGCAACAGATTCAAAGTGCTAGTTCAGCTATTTACTAACAGCAGGAGAAAAACTGTACGTGTTACCTTAAAGAAAATAATTTCACTGTCAAGAATTCTTTGCATATTTTACCATTTCTAATATATTTAAGAAAATAGGTCTACGGCCATGCTACCCTGAACAGGCCCGATCCCGTCTGATCTCAGAAGCTAAGCAGGGCTGAGCCTGGTTAGTAGTTGGATGGGAGACCACCTAGGAAGACCAGGTGCTGTAGGCGTGAAAAATAAAATAATAAGGGACTGTAAGTTGACAAGATCCTTGCAATCTGTAAAGTCAACCAAGGGTTGCCTCGCCTTAAAAAAAAAAAAAAAATAGGAGTCATCCTTTTATTAAAATTCCACAAAAAAATGAATAAAAGTCAACCACTAAATAATAATGTACATACTAATACAACATACCCCCAATGAAAACCAAAAAAAATTAAATTCAAATAGTCAATATACTGAGCCACAGAAGATACTTCAAATCACTGCCTAAGTCATGTTCAATATTAGAAAACTAAATTAGCAAAAAGTTCAACACATTGCTCAATGGAAAAATCTTCTTAAAATAACAAACACATTATTTTTACTTGAATTGAGACCTATTTTTCTTGGCCAACCTACAAAAATATGTTTCTTTTTCTAAGAGTTCAGGACATTAAAGCCAAAGCCTTAGCCAAAGCTTCATGAAAGTATTATTGAATTAGGTCTGTTTATGATTAAAATACAAAGTTCTCAGGAAAATTTGTCCCTCAAGGGACTTAAAATATGAGTAAATCCAAAAGCCTAGATTTTTGCTGATATAATCTTAACATTCCAAGCCCTCCCCTCAAACTTTCTCCAATTTAATCTAGACGAGATTCATGAACAGTTAAAAAATTCAATGTAAGGAAAGATATACTATCTATGGGATAAGATTATTTTTATCAAAATGATTGCTATAAAATGTTTTATAAGAACATTTTTAGATACACAAATTATAAGCAGATAGCCCTTTACATTACAAATGTAGTCACTAAAAATATAGTATGCTTCGAAGCAAACGTGAGATCTAATGCCACTAGAAGTTTAGTCATGCCTTCCTCAAAAATAAACAAAGAAACAAAATCCCTGAGAAACAGATATGAGTCATGCCCTCATTAAAAGAGAAAGACAGATAACTTCAGTGAAACGTGGTAAGTGCCATAATGGACAAAGAGACTATGCGCCCTGTTTGTTTTGGCAGGGGTAGGAGTGTGGATAAGGTGTCAGAAAAAGTCTCCTGAAGGGGGAGACCTCCAAGTTGAGACCAGAAGAATAGGACTAAGGGAGAATAGAGGAAAAGGGAAGAGCTGATCAGCACATGCAAAGGCCCAGAAACGCAAGAGCAAGATGAATCCAGAGACCAGAATGAGTTCGGTAGAGCCAGCGACCTTGGTGTTGGGCAGGAGAAACAGCTGGAATCCAGTCAATGAAGGAGAGTCAGCAAGACCCAACCACAACGAAACACCAGCATCAAAACAAAACTTGTGTTTACAGTATTTAGATACTATTTTAAATGTTTTACATGAATTAATTCATCTAATCTTTAAATCCTCTGAAATGCATCTTAAAAAGTTATGGAACCTGATTTGAGGCTTAGAAACTTCAGGAATTTGCTCAGCGTAACACAGCTGTGAAATTCCCGCCCTAGGCATTCTGTCTCAGGCAGCTCATTTCACCCCTTGCTGCTCCTGAGGAAGGTCAATACTCCTACAGGGTGGTGGCAGGGCTCTTTATCTCATGCCACTCTGACCTCAGAGACACAGGGGACAGGGAGGGTGGCTGTGATGCTGTCGCAGGGAACCGCATAAGAGCTGCCAGCAGCCTGAAGCTGGGAAAGAGAAATGGGGATGAACGGAAGGAGTAGGTTCAAGAAACATTTAGAAAAAGGATCTCCAGGAATGGAGGCACAGAGAAAAGATATAGGACGAGTGAGGAATAATAGTCAAAATATCACTGGTTAATCAAAGAAGCAAGCAACAGGATCCTAGGCTATATTTTCTTCAGTGAAAATAGCCTCTAGGTAAGGTAATAACTACCAATTCATATGCCAACACACTCATATTTACACAAGTCAGATTCTATATCAATTTTACCAACCACGGCATTTAATAAATTAGAACGACTTTATCTACGTTTAAGAGAAAGAAAAACTGACAAATATAGCATCCAAAACCATGGGTCATAAAATGGTGAAGGACATTTAAATAGGGACATACATACCATCTTTCCAGACACTTAAGGGCAATCTTAGAAATTTCATACTCGATATCTATAATTAATGTAATACTAATTTTTACTGTGTACATATGTGTTTGTGTGTGTGTGTGTGTGTGTGTGTGTGAGAGAGAGAGAGAGAGAGAGAGAGAGTGTAACTATTTCTGGTCTATATTTAATGCTATAAATAACAGAAAAAAATAAGAAGGAAATGAAATCACTGCATTTTGTAGCTATCTTTTGTAATTGCAGTTGCCAACACCTTGCCATGTCGACTTTCTAAACACCAAAAAGGAAGAAGTTTGTAAATAACAAAAAAAAACCAATCTAAAAGTTACTGAGCAGAATAAACTAATCAGTACACTCACAAAGTATTGTGATCAGCCAGGACTCCTGAAACACTCACTAAGCCATAATATGATGAAACAATGAAAGAAAGAATACGTAGTCTTAATAAGTAACAAAAGAATAAGAGAATTTAAAGTGCCAATAATCCTTCATGGAATTAGAAAGGTTATAAATCAGACACCAGTATACGTTGGCTAAAATTTCCAAACCCCCACACAGACCAATTCCATCAATATAAATCCTGTATGTCACAAAGCTGAGCCTCTTTGGCAAATCCCAGTGATTGAAGACAACACAGCAAGTTTAAGTTTGAGAATAAGTTGAAGTCTTTCAAGTATACCATTTTTAGGCTACTATATAGAGTCTAAGGCATAAGGGCGGGGTGAGGGGGGAATGTTAACAGAAATAAAGTCCAATAGCATTTAACCTTGAGATACATTAAGGGTCGGGGGTGGGGAGGGGAGAACTATAGATTCTAATAATACAGAATTCGTGTGTACAAGTTACTATTGGCAAATCGAGCATAAATCTCTTATCTCTCAAGAAGCATTTAGTGAGCCACCCATTTTTAAAAAATAATCTTGTCCTTTTCCTCTCCATCACTGAACTCATTTGCATTCTAGCAAATTATGCAATTAAAACAACTATTGACCACTTGTCTTCAAATAGGAGATAAAGAGCAAAGGAGGGGGAACGGGGCAAGAACACTGGGGAGATAAAATAATTCTAATTCATAATTGAAAAATATTTATGAAATATCTGAGATTTAAAAAGAGAAAAAGGATGAAAAGTTATGTCAAAGGTGAAAATCTTTCAGAAAATCTCATTTGAATTAAAAAAGAAAAAGAAAAAAATCTCATGTAAATTTTATTTAACAGTAACAAAAAATGTTATTTAAAGGATTCCAATGGAGGCAAATGAAAGAAAAACATTTCTTAAACTCATCCTAATCAACTTTTTCCCATAAGATGTTTTTACTAATATACTGTACTTAAGTAAAAATTTACTAATATATTGTACTTGTGTAAAAAAAAAAAGCCAGTTAATTTAAAAACATTTACCACTTAAAAATGGAATTTTTGTAGAGTATGAATGCTCCCCTGTTTTCAAGCTCTGATTGTGCTTACTCAGCCCCCAAACAACTTAGGAATTTGGAAGGGGAAAAAATAGAGAAATTAAAGTTAAATTAAGTAAAGAAGAAAAAAATTGAGACCAGAAAGAAGAGCAGCTGAGGCATTTCTGAATGATTTACATCTGAACAAAGACTAAAGAACTGGACTCAACTCTCTAAAACAAGAACTCCGCCTCCCTCCCAAACGCTTCCTTTTCCTTAGAGGAAGGGGGTGATTGAATATCTTGTGCTTATGTCACTTTCAGCTCATATGCTGGCTAACTGTGTTAACAGCCTTCTGCTTTAGAGATTGAGTAAAGGGAACTATTTAAAAGACACATCTAGTCAACTTAATAGATTTCATGGACAATCATATTGCAATGCAAAGTAAGAGAGTAAACGGGGTCTCTTGGGCATTGCTGGTGGAAGTGTAACTTGGTCAAACATCAGTTTTAAAACATCCATCAAAGTTATATATGTATATACTCTTGTAAAAATCCATAAATGTATAATTTAAATTTTAGGCTCTATCCTAGAGATCCTAAATGTAAAATGGCTTATGTACAAAGCCTATTCATTGCAGTATTGTTTGCAACAGCAAATGACTAGAAATAATCTACATGCCTACCAGTAGACAATGGCCCATTTATACAAAGGAAAATTATTAAACTCTTTCAAAAGTGAATGCTTTTTATATTTCAATATGGAAAGATTGCCAAGCAAAATTATGCAAAAAAATCAATCAAAGCATAGAACATGGTAGACAGTATTTATATAAAACTGTGAAAAGAGAATATATTTTCAAATTGGCTAGTGAAATTATGGTACTATTTGAAAAGATTCACAAGAAACTCGCAACAGTGGTTGCATGTGGAGAGGAGAGCTGGGGACTGAAAGGCAGTATTTTGTATATCTGTATATTATGTATGACTTTGGAACTATGGATATATTACCTTTGATAAAATCAAATAAATCACATCTAAAAATAAAAAAAGAAATGTTATCAAACTAATCTCCATATAGCTCAATAAGTTTTACAACAGGAAAGACCCCCTCCACCACCCATTGTTATCACTCATCTCGGAGAGATCTCTAATGAGCTCCAAGGATGATAAGGAATGAATAGGGACAGCTATCACACTCAACTTAAAAATAAAATAAAATTCTCTACAGCCTGTGTGGTATCATCATTATAACAAAATCAATTCCTTTAACTAAAACACTTTTTATGAAATTCCATATAAGCAAAAGATATTACTTCTCACTTTGAAAATAATTTCTAAAACTTAATTTTATAACAAATACCCAATTCTATCAAATATCCATGTATAAAAAGAGAAGCTTTACTTTGAGTACTGAATGAAGAAAATAATATTAATAATAGGCCAAAATGCTACTTGTAGGCCAGAATTTATACTATCCATATTTTATATACTGAACATGAGTACCAAAACTCCAATGTTCTAAAATAAGAAAATAAATTTTTGCCATCTCGGAGTCCCAAGAATAATAATATAATTCTTCATTCTAATGAAAATGAGTAACCTCAGAACTTTCTAAAAAACTTTTTTAAACGGCAAAAAAAATCAGCTCTCGAACAAATGAAAAATATAATGTATTCAGGAGTGAATATTAATTATATTGCTTTCAATTCAATTGTTTAAAAATTTTAAAAATAATCAAATGTTTTTTCAAATAGTTTATCCAATTAACAAAAACTGTCACTTTAGTTATAAATACAAAGAATAATTTAATATTTTCTGATAACTATATATTTCTAATATTTAAATATTTTTAAAGCTAACAGAATTGATAACTATGTTGGGCCTATAACACTTTTGGGAGCCTTTTTTCCTCATGTCCCACTAAAGCCTTAAATAAATCATAGCAGGCCGTACCCTCCCATTACCTTCTCATCAATGCTTTAAAAGACTCAGGTGGCTTTCCCAGGGCTATTGTGATCCACTGTAATACAGCAGACATCATTCGGATGCTAAGAAGCTACTGTTGGCAATAGACAGTGCTCACCTTCAAACACCTGAATCCATGTCAATTATAAGCCATTCTCATAGAAAGATCAGAAGTGATTAAATGAACTTGGATAAGGAAGGCTATACTGTCCACTGGATCAGCAGGTTATCTGAAATAGGAACACTGTTTTACTCTGACTGAACTCAGAATTTTTTCCCGTATGTTGGTCCATTTGCCTGAAATCATTTTCCAGTCTTTTTGCCATGTACAGACGTTAAGTGGAAAGCAATGATGCAATCCAACATCAATGACTCAAAAGTGTGATTGTGTTTTATAAGGTTTACATATGTATATGTCTTGTATATGTATATTTAATGGTTTCTTTCATTTACTTATATTCAGAATTTAAGAATTTAGAAGATAATTAGTAAAATCACAATATTGCATCAGATGGCTTTATAAAATAAATGGTAAATCTAGTCCACTTGACAAAGATCTACCGATAATACACAGCATTAAAAAAAGTGAGGGCAGTACGACTGTTTCCTTTCAATTTACTGATTCACCCAAAAATGCACAGGGGCTCACTAGGAGCTGCACACACTAAAGAAGACAATGTCTGCACCATTTTATTTTGTTTTACTTTATTATTATTTTATTTTTGTCTGTGCCATTTTAGAGCAAGGGAATAGACATAAGCAAAGACAAACTCAAATTTGTGTTAAAAAAAGATGCTGAGAGAAGAGACAATACTGCAGGGCAGCAAGAATGTCACCCTCCATGAGATTAGAGAAGGTCCCCTGAGGGGGTGTTATGTGACTTGATAAGTGAAAGATGAAGAATCTAACAGGTGAAATGAGAGGGACAGCAAGCCCAGAACAGGCAATAGGGAGACAGGCTTGTGGGGTAGGGGTATGTGTTAATTGAGCATGTATTTGCTGATCTGAAAGATTTAGTACAGAGACATACACACACTCATGACTGTGTAGAGAGGAACTGAATATAAGAAAAAGTCCTAAGACAGAGAATACTGTAGGGAGGAGGCAAGAGAATTAAAAGATTAATCAAGCCACGATCATAGACTACAATATGCTGATCAGCCCTGCAGCCAGGCCAAGAGAACACCTGCAGAGAAAGGGAAGATTTCTGCTGGGATTGTTAACAACCCATTCTGCACACCAGGAAGGGGAAAGAGGAACCAGCAGTATCATTCCCTATGGATAAAACCATGGGAAACCTATGAATTAAAGACTGAGAACTGCCAGCAGATCATTCACTTTACATAGTCTTACCTTTTCAGGCTACATACTCCTTCCCTCACTGTATGTCCAGATCAAAGGAAATGGGTTAGCAAAGTCTTTTAAATTATAACTCACAGGAGCTAAAGAATGATACATAAACTGAATTCCCTGAACACTCAGGGTCCCTTCTCAGTGCCTTTACTCGGTCTCTCACTGTCCTTGTCTCTATTGTCACTATCCCTCTCTCTGCCTCTGAGAGAAGACCACACTCTGTGGAGTGTCCCTCCTTTTATAATAAACTTTCCTCTTGACTCTAACTTTGGCGTGTGTGTTGAATTCTTTCCACACTCTCCACCAAAGGACCCTCTTCTCTTGGTGTAGGGCTTGGTCTCCCCCTACACACACCCTTTCCCTGTCCTGCATCAAGAAGGGATGGCAGATAGAATACAAGTGAAGATGGATGCCCTGCGAGAGGTCAAGGAAGCTTCTCCAGGAACAAGGAGGGGTGGAAAGAGCACAAACCCAGGAGAGTTTGTAAATGTGATGGTGAGAGCACAAGGATACCACTATAATATTGCTTCCACTTTCTCAATGGAGTATGAAGTTACAAGAGGGCCAGTTGATGAATTATTCAGGAAATTAAGGGTTACCAAAGGTATAACGAAACTATGCTTATCAAAGGGTTTAACTTAATTCGAATAAATATCAGTATTTCAATTTTGTCTTACAATTTGGGAATTACAATATTTGTAGAAAAAAAATTTCTCAGTCTTCCAATTTATGAAGTTTGATTTACTAAAAATAAAACATTTCAAAGTAATATGTGTTTACTGTAAAGGAGTGTAATAACAAAAATACATGAAATGAAACCCAAAAACGCACCCAAAATACGCCCCATACCATCAGAAGTTTGTTATAGAAACTTCATGTTTATTTTTAGTACTTTAATTTCTTTATAATTTGTTTAGCTACTAAAGAAAGCTGATCTACAGTCTCCTTTCAGCCATAAGAACAGAGAAAAGAAAGAAGTGAAGGGAAAAAAAAACGACTGTTAGAAATACAGACCTGATGAAAATACTATAGAGTGCACATACCCAGGCCTCAGTGAGGAAAGAACATAAACCCATTGGGTATGTTTTACCATTTAAAATAGCAATTTCTCAGGACCATTTCAGAACCATGTTGAAGACAGCTGAAAAGGCCTGTGTAGCACTGATTTTTTAAAAATGTATACCTACCTCGATCACACTATTCCAAAATAAAAGTGGCTTCTGAGAAATTCAATTTCTACAGATAGGCTTCAAGAAATGGGTAGTGAGAACAACATGATGTAGTCTGAAAATGTTAATGCAATTTCTTAATCAGTTTGTTTTAAAGAACAGCAGTTCTACTACTCACAGAACGTATGGATAAAGAAAAGAATTTCAAAAGCAAATGACATACAAATGAGTGGGAATAAAGAGAGTTATAGAGTATTAAACACATATTCTTTTCATTGTCGTATTTAGTCACACAGCTCACAATATAATCTTTAAGACCACCTGCAATGAAAATATAAAAAGGCACCTCAGGGTCCTAGCTAAAAATGAAAACGTATCGTTATCCACAATGCAAGCTCTAAATGTCTAGTTCTAGCATCTGTATTCTCAAGCAAGAAAATCATCAGCTAATAACAGATTCCCAGTGAAGGTTAATCCACACACCACCAAAGATTTTTCACCCCGTTGAATTTCTGACTCACTTCCCTGCTGCTTGTAGGCTTTTAAAGCTCCACAGGCCAAAGAAGCAATAAATATGGCTACTCATAAAGGAAAAGGAGAACTGACGAGTACCCCTTAAACTGCATTACTTGCTCCAAAAGCCAATGAGTAGCATTATGCCTCCCTAACTCCATTCATATCAGAAACAGACCCAGATGCCTAGCAAGAGGCCAAGCAGAGAAGCTCCTACAAAGACACTTAGCATTCTTAAACGGTATCCTCAGATTTAATCCTATTAAAACCACGTGTGCTTGCCAAAACAAAAAGTGAATATAAAAAACGGACACAGACAGAGATTAACACTAATGTCATTTTTGTGTCAGATTATGTTCTTCAGAAAAGAACCAGAGATGATTTTAAAAGATTAAATTTTATTCTAATTCTGACAAAATGCCATAGAAGCAAGAATCCAGTTCTAAAAGAATGATGAGGGCATCAGAAATACATACACCAGGGATGAAAATGAACAAGCCTCACATATCAAATAGTCTTTCCAATATGGAAGGAGGAAACATTTAAGAAAAAAAGTTAGTTACTCAAAACTAGAGAGAGTGGTCAAAGTACAGCCATGAAACTTATTCTTACTTAAAACAAAAAGGAAGGAAAGGGGCCTCTGACAAGGGCCTACAACACTACACAAGAAACTGGATCTGCTTTTTCACATGTGCTGCATCACTTAATATTCACACACAAAGACAGTATCTGCCACAAGGGTTTTATTTTCTCCATTTTGTAAACAGTGAAAATGAAGCTTGGAGAGTTTATACAACCTAGAGAGCCACACAACCAGTGAATTGAGGTCAGATGACAGGGCCCACTCATTAGAATGGCAGCTTTGCAATCCTGATACATACTCCCTGCTCACACTGTTTCCCTTCGCTACTGAATTTGTGTAATGTAATGGTAAAATGCTGTCTGTCGCTCTCAGGGGAAAATATCACAGTTGCCCCACATACAGCCAACGAGGCGCCCTGGAAATGAGTGGGTCCTTCTCAGAAGAATGTCTGCTAGGGCTCTGTGTTCCAGCCCTACCACTTACTTGCTGCTTCTAATCCACAGATCTTTGATAACAGAAATGTGTAGGGCTTACACAGGTGATGCTTTAATCATGTTTTAAAACTCAAATCATTTAAAAACCTGTAGCGGTCCATCCTATTATCAAATAACAAAAACATACTCTGTTATTATCATTAATACAGCCAGGTGACATGACAATTCTCTTCAAAGGTTGTTTTAATTTTATTTTTTAGTGTTACTGTGAACATGACAGGTTTCTGATATCCACATATATATCCACATATATACATATATAAAACCACAAGCATTTTAAAATACTTTAATTTTAAAACAATCTTGATATTCTTAGTTTCTGCATTTAGTTTCGACGTGCTGTTGCTAGAGGTAAACACAATTACATTAGCTTCTGCACCAGCTCTGCAAACGTTTGCCAATTAGGAAATAATAAATTCCTTTCCTTTTAATAGAAAACTGTAGAATTT
The DNA here is from genome assembly GCF_000325575.1 of Pteropus alecto. Lineage (NCBI taxonomy): Eukaryota > Metazoa > Chordata > Mammalia > Chiroptera > Pteropodidae > Pteropus > Pteropus alecto. The sequence goes on from NW_006435766.1 coordinate 1,227,128, forward strand.
TAAAATTTGAAGACAGGGGCTTTGATTATTTTTAACTAGATAATACAAATAGTCATTTGGTTCTCAGTGTCTATGAACTAAATAATTAAAGAATAAACAAACAAACAAACCGCATTTCAATCACTATTTGGCAGCACCTAACCTAACCTTATGTCCCATTAATAATGGCTGGTACTACTGAAGCCCTGTCTGTGCCTACGACAAAACTTCTCAGTTTTCGCATGTTTTAGCAGGGTAACCTTGCAGTCACTTCACTGACCAGTTTGCAGCTGTCATAATAAAATATTAGAAGATGCCATCCTCTAATTTTGTAATTAAAAAAGTTTGATCATTTCATATTCTGAAAACCAACTTCTTTATGTCATCTGGATGATTCTAGGTGTCAGTGAAATAATTTTTTTTTTAATTTATAAAAGGTTAATAATATTTATAAAAGGCACTTGAGAAAGGAAAGGCATCTTCTCCCCTGCAGGCAGATCAGAGGAAAAATCACTGTGGAGGGACATGTGGAAGTAGAACTATGGCCTGATCACCCCACACCCATCATTTCATCATACCAAGGGAAAAGAGGCGAAACTTGGTACCACAATTATTTATTGACTGGCTCAATCATTTTCTTGAAACTACCCCCAAGTAAAATTTAAATAAGTTTTAAATGTTTCTTCACTATTATATGTTTACTCATATCCAAAATAGGCTCTAACTTTTAAAATTTACTTTTGCCCTAGAGCTTAATCAAATTATAACAAAAAGTAAAAATGAAACACTTTCATAGAAATGAACCTTTCCCATGATTTGTGAATATACTCATTGTGTATCATGTGAATATTAGTTATAATGCATAAATATTTCAAAAATTTAAAAAGTATCAGAATATTTTTCAAATAGTTGGACTATTCTGAGAATAAGACAAATAACAGGCATTTATTCTCTAGCAGTATTTTATTTAAATACTTAAATATGTTTTACACTTAAATAAATACTTAAATATATTTAACACTCAGCTATCTATAATTCAACAAATACAGGCTAATGCAAAAACAGACCCTATCCCTGTATTAGCCATCTTTATTTCAGAAGGAATAAATAAGCAGAACTCAGGAATGTTCTGATCTGCATGAAAAAGGGTGAAGTGAAAGCATCATGGCTGGAGACAGTGACAAAAGTGCAGAAAATAATGAGAAAAAAGGCACTTTCATTGCTCTTAAAACTCCTGGCTTGGAGACTCTGACTTGACATAGAATGGTGGCTACAAAGGTGAGGGTACAGAACAATAAACGTCACACTTGACCATTTAAGGTAGTTTTCCTCACAGTTTGCTTCCTTCAGTATAATCTGCCAATTAGATGAAGTTTTTGCTTGACAGAAGGAACCCTAAAACATTGATTTTTCTCTAAAGGTCAGGGCAGTCATCCCCCTATAACACAGCTTAAGTGGCTGTGGGGATGTGCCCAGCACCTCCTTGCTATTTCTGTTAATTGGCTTCAGGCCTGTTCACCAAGACAAGGTAGTGAAAATGGCAGGCTCCCAATTAGCTTAATTTCCCTTAAGGTCCCTCTACTTTCTGGTCCCAAATTCTTCTAATCACATACTGTAAAGTTCCTGCCTCCTCTTTTGTGGAATTTATTAGTTGTAATAAACAGTAGGGATGTAAGAACAAAGTCAGCATATGACCTATTATCTGCCAACATTAAATTATAGTCCATGCAGAGTCAGGTAAATGATAATGGTTAAAAGAAATTCAGATTTCTTAAAGCAATGCCAAACATCAAAACTAAAAGATTTGTTGCTTTTTGTTTCTTGGATCTGAGTCAAAATTTGGAAGCATGAAAACTTTTACAGGGCACTACAACAACCCATTTAGTTTTCAAGTCCTTTCTGCTACTTCTGAGATAGCTGAGAAAAAGGAAGTCACAAGGCTGACATATGGATGTTTTTTGAAAGACACACAGTCCTCTACTTTCTGAGATGCAACTGACAAAGGATTCAGGAACAGGCTTATTCTGAGCAAGGCAAACTACTCACTGAAAATGCAAGACTACTATTTTTAGAAAAAATGTTGAGCATGAATCCAAGTGCTTCCTGGTACAGAGCTCTAATAAGATACATCACCTACTTTTGGTCATAGAAGTGTAACTTGTCAATATTCTAACAGAGAGAAAGAAGATTCAATATCCTGTTACATAGAACTAACTCCACAAAAAGAGAAAGACACCTTCAGGTTCCAGGGATGCTGCTAACTCAGCATTCCACACACTTTTTCCTTTTCATCCTTACTGTTTACTCCCACTGGCAAAGTTGATGTGGTCATAACTTCCTTCAAAAAACAGAAAAAATGAGAGACAAGCACTACAGTAGGAAGAACAAAAACAAAACCACTGGAGACATATAAGATCGGAACGCTGTTGACCTCTTCAGTCTAGATGGCATGACTAAAGACAGCCATCAGTTCTACCCTAGTGATCCCAAATTGTAAAGACAGAGGATTGATTTTTTTTAACACATAAAACATTCTTTTATCTGTGTGATGCCATTTTCTTTATTATATAGTTAATGGCAAAAACCATACCCAAACAACTATGCTTCCTTTTAGCCAAAATTTTCATATGGGTTTGATTTGCTTTTGTCCAATTAAGTAGATTTTGGTCTACTTAATTATCCCGCTAATGTGAAAACATCAAATTGAGTGACTGGATTATTATTTTTTAAACTTAAGCCAAAGAAGATGGTTTTAGGCTCAGGAATCATAGCTATAGCCATCTACATTAGACTACAAAGACTAAGGAAGTACTTATTTTTTGAAAACCTGCTTATTATGGAACAAATACTTCAAATAACTTCAACAGAACCAAATCAAGAAATAGTCTTGGGGCGGGGGGCGGGGGGGCGGTGGTAAGTGTGGCTTATCAATGCAATCCCTTTTGCTTAAAAAAGGAACTATTTTATACCAAATTTACAAAGAAAAACTATATTACTTCCTTAAAAACAGATCTATAACCACAGTAGTAAGATAAGTTATATTTTTGGAATATAACTAAATGTATCATATTTTTAAAACTCTGGCCTGACGATCTTTTTCTCCGAATCTTGCAATTAAAAATGGTCATATTTTAGCATATTAGCTAACTCTACCTTCCTCCTTGCTTTAACAGAACACTGATTGTGTTCAGTAATGAGCAGTGATGTTTCAGCAAAGGTAAACTGCCACACCCACCTCCAGCTCCAGGAGGTCAGGCTCAATTAGTCTAAACTGATGCTGGTACTTTTACTCTCTTTGATTTGGAAAAAGATCAAGAAAGCAATACAATTCCCTATAACAAAACAGGAGAGGCATCTGTTGGTGGAGACTTGTAGGAAACGATTGTTTGCTTTCTAAAAGAGCTACTGTGAAGAAGCAAAAGACATTGTTTCTCTTCCCTGTGCAAGGATGTGACAGCTGGGGCTCTGGCCATTAAGGACAAGCTTGAGCACAGAACCACAGAGCCCTGTAGAAGAGATCTTCAGTGAAACCACTGAGCTGCAAATGGAACACCCAATCACCCTTCCTCCAGGCTTCTTGTTAATCAGTAATGAACATTTCCTTATTATGGAATCTAGATTTTCTGTTATTAGCAGCCAATTTTAATCAGGCATGATTCTAGCTCCTTGGCAGGTATTATATTACTTGATATAGCAACCAAATGAATGCTATAGGTTCTATGATTATCTATACCGTTTGATAAATGAATAAACTGTAGACAAGTTTACTAACATGTCCAAATCTCATTTATGGTAAATAGCTAATAACCAGCCAGTCTGACTCCAGGCCCATGCTAAACTAACTAAATCTTAAAAACATTTCTTCAAAGTGATAATGAAATAACAACACCTATTAAGTTTAGATTCTGTATTTTGAGAAAATTGTCTTTCCTAAGTAGAACTTTATGTTTTTTAATTATCTAAAATTATTTCTATCACACAATGTTTTTGTATGCTAACATTCATGATAGCATAAAAATCATTACTTTTGCCTTACCATTGGTGGTATCAAAGGCAAACTGTCCTTTTTTATCGTTTCATATTCAAACACCCACATATACAAAATTATTTTAGAAGGTTTATGCTATAAAACATAGACTGAGATTAAGTAAACACTTAGGATTTCTTTCCACTGTGTCATTAATCTAAATTGAAAAACAGCTATTCCAGTATCTAGGCAACACAATTATTAATAACTTTAGAAATTATTGAAAGAAATAAATGAAATATTATCTCACTGAATACTCACCTAGTTTTCCATCCATATGAACATTTTAAAAAATAACTGATGAAATAACCAAATAACTGGATTTTTAATATCAAAACTATTAAAACTGTAAAGAAAACACTGGTATTCCCACTACAAAAATAATAATAATA